>NC_136604.1:11807823-11982823 GCF_910589615.1 Taurulus bubalis
TTTATTTTTTTATTCATAAAGACGACGAACATGGTGCAATAAAATGCAATGGTAGTTTCAGTACAATATGAATGTAATGTTTCAGAATATTTTATATAAAAATATATAAGACAATAATTGGCTGGAATGTCAGAGACAAATATTAGTAAAGGACTACATGTTCTCTTACAGAGCATCACACAGCTACGACAGACTTGCACTACAATACTGCTCAGACCACCTGTGTGGTGAATTTGGCAATGACACAGAAATATAACCTTTAGTTATTCTTTATATAACCTTTAGTTATCCTTTTTTTGTTCCATAACGACAAAAACTAATGTTCATTATCTGTGTCCTCTTCTTCGTCTTCCTCCTCCGATTCATCTTCATCCTCTTCGTCATCGTCGTCTTCTTCCTCCTCCTCCTCCTCTCTTCTTGTCTGCTGACTGGAGGCTCTTTGTTGCTGTGACAACGAAAAAACAGTCACTATGCACTTAAAACACTTAGCAGGTAGACATCAAGCCAAATTTGTACTTCTGGTTTTCTCCCAAACATTTACAATACAGGTACGTGTGTGAACACGCCCCAATATGCACCAAATTCTTTAGGTTATGTGTGTTTATATTTGTAGTGTGATACTATATGGACATAAGTATGTTTCATGTTGAAGGACTGCCAAGTTCATATCATGGCACAAGTATAATCTAAGAACGAGACTCTATGTGCATTGTCAGTTTTACTTTTGTTTTGCAGTTTTCCAGCATGCAAACAGGGGTCTGCAATCTACTTTTATAGCTATGCGGTGTACCTGACTGCTTCTGTTGTTTAGCAGAGATTGCAGATTCCCACAGATAAAAATCAAACCTAATCATGGACGCAAAGTATGATCTCGAGTTGTGGCGCAAGATGCCTTTGAGGCACATTCTGATGTCGTGCAAACTGCAATCTCCCTCAGCAAGCTGCAATCTTGACATCTCTAAATACAAGTTACGACATCTGAACACACCCTATGAGACCGAAAGACAACAGATCTTCAAAACTATCAAATGATGAGGAGTAGCTGTCCAGATATTTTACAAGGCAATCCTATTAAAGTCACAAGTTAATGCAGGGCCCCGGTTGAGATGAGGATGTTACTGGCATGCAATGAAGTGTGTGGAGATTTAGGCTGAATGATGGCTGGAGATAATACTGAGTATACACTTTGGCACAGCTGATTCAGACGTTAGTTATTTGAGCACCAGTCTCGACTAGTATGAGGAAGACTACTTAGTTGGGAAAAAGGATTTTTTTTTTATTACGTCATCTCAATGAAACTTACACAACTGCCAAATTCAAAGATGAAATACCAATGGTACCAGATCTACTGGGAGAATTTGTGTTAAAGCATCTATGCACTGTCTGTATCTTACCTGTAAGGTCCCTGATGTACTCAGGAAGGACTCGGTCCGATCGAGGGAGGTTTTGGAATTAGCTCGCACTAAGTCTAAGCGTGACTTGTAGTCAGGAGGGTGCAGCGAGCTCCTGAACACCTGCCAAAGACAGTAGGCGCTACGTTTTTCCAAAGAGAGACAGGAGAATGGAAGCAATGCCTACACACACTTATCAGTAACCTGAATGTGTCTCACTGAACACAACGCAAGATAACCGTAAATAAATGCCCTCGTCTTCACATACTGAGTGCACATTGTTAGTTAAGGGATGTAATGCAATACTTGTAAGTATAAATAAAATGTAGTCACAGGAGCAAAAACACACAACTTGAATACTTCAGCAAATCATCAACTGGCAATCTTTCGCACATAAACGAAGCAGTTCAACAGGTATGCCTCTGATAACACAGCTAACTGCCATTTAAACCACACCAAAAATAAATTCCACAAGAACTCTCAATCAGGATTATCTTCATGCCTGTCATTATGCCCTTTTCAGATGATTCAATCTCCCATGCTTTGTTCTATGAGTCATTGAAAAAATGCCTTGTCTGGGTGAGGAGTTTCGCTTCAATATGAATGGAAGGGAGATGATTCAGTGCAAAACACACAGATGAGATGGCTAGGGGTGGAGGAAAATAGCACAAGGGCAACTGCGGGAAGAACCTCGCTCACTGAATCATTGATCCTTTGTTTTCTCACTACGGGCTTTGTCTCTTAAAATAGTAATAGCAGACTTCTCAAACCAAATTGTAAACAGAAGAAAGTAGCTCCCTATGACTCCGAATTGTGAAGAGTTCACCGCAGGTTACATCAAAGTTACCACATGAGTTAGAGGGTGTGGCCTGTAGAGTATACATGAGCTATGAGTTGTTGAGATGCTGCATAAGATCATGATAGCTTGGACTGATAGCTTGGGTTAAATACAAACATCAGGTTAATCAACTAGAGGCTGTACATGAAGCTTGATCAGCTTTCATCTCTCGTACATGAGCAGATATAAATATACGTCTTTTTCTGTGTGTCTGTGACACATTATGGCAGGCCAATAACTACACCTACATTTGCATCTTCAAACATTTACTGTGCACAAACACACTAATGCTGGTCAAGCTTAAGCAGAGAGTCAGCCTACCTCCAGGTCCTCCTCCTCGTCCACACTTTGAATGCTCTGGAAGGCCAAGGTGTACACCTCCAAAGCCTTGGCATGAAACGACATCTCCACTGTCACAAACTCACCAAAGATTTTCTATCAGGGGAAAGACATGGATAATAATTAAGTACAGAGTAGGCTTTAGCACTATTTTAAATAAATCACAATTACATGGGGACCACAAGACGTGAAAAAGAGTTCTGAGTGGGCGGGTCCCCCCATCCACTGCTTCAGACATATACTGTATTTCAAACCACTGAAATTGTAGTACTTTATTTGAGGTGGATAGAAAGCTCAGCACAGCAGACCTTGATGTCCCGGATCTTCTGCTTCTCAAACTCGTCTATGGTCTCCTCCAGCTGCCTGGTGGTCCGTGTGGCATCCATGGTTGCTCTCTGGAGCTCACTTTCAGCCTAATGGGAGAACAAATGAATGTACAACCTGCTACAAAACATATCAGACCAACACGAGAGGTTAGGGCGGAAGTTTTTAAGAACAACTATTTAATAACATCGAAGTACAACAGCATCCCTTTATGCTATTTAATTTACTCATAGTTGATACCCAAGCCAATAGCATCCAACAGCAGAGTTGCAGTACCATACGTTTCACACCTGCAGTTCCAGTCCCACCTATTTGCATAAGTCCTTCAGATACTTACATGCTAATGTGCTCTTTAAACTGGAAATGGAAAACAATACTTTTTGCATTTTTGACACGTGTGTATCATGCATGCATGCAATTTAACACCTTAACTACACACATCTGAAAAACATCTACAAATCTATAAAGCTATAAAATGAGCTGCTGCTATTACTTCTGTTTCCTATAAGTGCTGCAGGTTGTATATGTGTATAACTAGTGTGACAATGGACAAACTCCAGTTTTATACGTTGTAAATAAGTTACAAGTAGTTTCCATGATGTGCTTCACACCTAAGAAAGAGTAAAACAAATAATGAACATGAATGATTTCTGTTGATTTGCTACACCTCCATTTCAATGGAAATGTGTGTTTATCTTCAAATGTGTAGTCACACATTACCAGGGATGAGATGCACAAATACCATGGGACCCACCTGAGACTGAACGCTTGGTCAAAGAAACATCAACAATATATGAGCTTGCATCAAACGGAAAAACTGTAACAAAGACACTTTCAAATAAAACCTTTTCAAACTAGGCAAGATTAACATTACAAATTTATCCAAGTTAGTTTCCCTGCTGCAATATTAATTAATACCTATAATTACCAAGGAATTAAGCTAAGCTCAAGCTTTTGCTTGCCAAATACAGGTGGTTGTTGTCACATTGAAAGTGACTCGTCCGTTTAATGTTATGGAATTTGAGAAACAAGGCAAGGATACAATGATCTGCCTGTCTGAGGGGTTCCTCTGTCTGGTCCGTTCAAGCTGAGCCATCTGTTTGGCTTCTCTGTCTCTGGCACTCTGAGTCGCCTTCAGATCCTCCTGCATGGATGCACAAGCACACAAGGACAAAGTAGTCATTATAAGAATGAAGAATGTTCGTCAATTATTTATATAGTTGTATCAGGACATAATCAAAAACATATTTGGTGTAGCTCAGTGTTTCCAGATCAGGACCTCAAGTACATTTTGTTGTGCAGGTTTTTTGTGTTTTCTTTACCCCGATACAGCTGGTAATGTTTTCTTGGCATGCTCACTCCGCCTATCACCATCAATCTCCCAGTGCACTGTATTCTTCAAAAACACACAACAGTGTCTTGTGTGGTTTTGGCACATACTTTAAATTCGGGTAAATCTGCAGTTTCAAAGTATTTGGATAGCACTTTGCAACCAACAGTGGATGACCAGACAACATGAGGCAACATGACTACTTTTAGAATATATGGCAACATTGTATGAGAGGGACTTCCAAAATCCCAGTCATATATTTGTTTTATGCTGAACATTTCTTTTAATCCTAAAACAAAATGCTGAGCGGGAGATGATAACAATGGTGCAAAGAAGTTATCATTAAATCGACACTGCCCTCATGTGGTCATGTGGTAGTAATAACACTGACAGTAAAATTGCCCTAAGCCCCAATTCTCATCCTTGTAGGCCAGAACACGGTCAATCTTGAAACATGGAGGCTATTTTTTTTTTTTTTAAAGCTTCAATAATTTAGATGTAACTGAAACACAAGTAAGGGAAGCTATATGGTAACAATTACACCATCTTTGAGGCATGGTCCATTCTATGTCGACGTTTCACCTCACTGGCAGCTGCAGCAGCATTACCTGTGTTTCTGTGTTTAAAATACTATGTCTCAACAAGTAACATCAGTTCAACAAAATACTTTTGCTGTACAACCATTCACAGTAATCTAGTTATGTAACACGTTTCTCTTTGAGGACCCATTGTACTAATGTAACAATACGTGTAACTGGGACATGGTCTGCATCATTTGGCTCAGTGTAGACGTCAACATGGCTGTAGCTCACAGACACACTTACCCTTTTACGCTTCACGACAGCTCCATAGCTTTTTAATGGCTCTATGACTTTGGCTTCAAGTCTTTCCACCTAGGAGGAAAACACGTTTACATCAGGTTTGGTCGTACCCAACGCATCTAGACTGTGACATGAGTATGAAATGATGAATTAAATCAAAGCAGCAGGAGCTACAATACAGTAATTGTACCTCAGCTTGGCGGTAGTCTTGGATCTTGGCCAGGTGGTCAGCGAACTGCTTCATGCCCCTCTTCAGGTGGGGCGTTTCTGTGTCTGCGTACACACCGATTTCCCGAACCAAGACATCCGACTTGTCTCGTAGTCTGGCTGTTTTACGGACATAGGCAGAAAACAGTTGGCACATCTCTCCGAAATGTTTCTCCACATTGGTGATGTTCTCTTGGATCTTTCTTGTCTGGTTGTCCCTGGAGAGAGATGAACAGCGGTCATCACAATAGTGTACAAGGACACACACGTTGCACTCTCACATATTTGTGCGAGGAAGCTACTATAACGTGTTTTTCTTGTGGCAGCCCATCGATAACGATAATAAATGTAAAGTGTAAAAGCACAAGCTGACTGAGAGCTAGCTAACGTATGCGTTTTTTTTTGTGTGAACGCTAATGTTAATATACCAAGGACTAACCTATCTAGAACCCACGCAACTCGCTGGCGTTAAATGAGGAAGTCGTTTGACGCAGTGTGTCCCTTACCTCGCTCTTGCATCGGGTGTACGGCTCATCTTTCAAGAGGCAGTAAATTCAATGTTTTCAGTGTTCAGGCACCCTATCTGGACGCAGATTTAGCGCGAGCTAGCAAGCTAACTATGCTGCGTCTCTCCCAAGCTAGAACGCCAGTCTCCCGTTTCCATGGAGTCACCAACGTTTCCGGTCGAGCATTGGATTCTGGGAAATTGAGCCATAAATCTATCTATCTGTCTTTATACTACACCAGTATAATATTGATATTTGTTTTCGTATTCATTTATTCACCAGAGATGTTTAATTCAGTGAAGTAATTTCTTAACAGATAATATATATATATATATATATATATATATATATATATATATATATATATATATATATATATATATATAATATTGTTGATCATGTTGTCTATATATGTTCAACAATATTATAGTATAGTAATAGTATTTCAGTCACAGAATAAATGCAGGTCTTGTACTTGGGATTAAGTATTTTTACAGTGTGGTGTTGCTTAGCATCTGAATACTCCATCACTTCGATTAATAGATAACGTGGTCCTTTTGTCCTCATACAGTTTACTGCTCTCCATACATGCATACTGTTTAGAAAGTTCAGATTGTTCAAGAATGAGAAGGAAAAGATGGTTCATGATGATCAGTCAAAGGCAGTGCAGAACATTCTGAACCTGGTGGTCAAAGGTAGCCTCTGGAAGTTTGTTCCAGGTCTGTGGTGCACACACTGACTAAATGCTGCTTCGCCCAAATGCACTCTGGGAATAGTTAGCCGTCCTCTTCTTAATGATATGAGAGGTCATTAAATACTGTCAGAGGTGTATTTTGGTCATAGGCCATTTAGAGACTTTCAGACAAGCAGCAGTATTTTAATTGTAACTTTATTCCCTAACATATTGGAAGCCAGTGAAGATATCTGACAACGTGATGTGTTCAGTTTCCTTGGCCTTCAGGACTCAATGCAGCAATCTAACCTGCTGGAAATGAAAGCATGGATTAGTTTATTTATGTTTCAGTCTTAAATTATCGTCCCAAAGAATGTTCAAGCTAAATACAAATAATCCTCACAATGACTTCAGGAAACCGTTTTATAAGCCTTCTCATGAAGTAAAGTAGTAAAGTAGCAAACAATAATACATAAACAAAAATAAAGCAGAGAGCAAGAGAAAAAGGTGCCGTCACTATAGCAAAGCAAAGCGATAAAATACATCTGTAATATTGCATCATGCCTATTAGAGCTATTAACCAAAATATCAAACAAGTAATTGGATAATCTCCATGGTTTCTTTCCTTGGCAAGAACATCCCTGCTGGAAAAACCCCAAATATTTGGCTGGTTTACGGCTTCTATAATTCCACAAATAGATCAAGGTACATTGTCTACATTGCAACAAAGAGAGACACAAATAGTCCTTTTCAACAACAGCTTGACTGCTTTTGAGCTGGTGCCAAGAGCAGACTTTGTGATCACTGAAATGAATGGAGGCCTCATTGTAATTCCCTCCTCTGTGTTTGGGAATGCATGAATGTCACCAGCTGCCACGTCTGCTCCTCTGTGGAAAATGTCCAAAAACCTTAATTATCACGCTTAATCATCCATGGGATTGAAGCAGGGGAGATCCCACTGTAACAGATTGGCGATGTAAAACACGGTCATTGCATTGCGCTGTGTGCCTGGAATCCCAAGAGGAGCTGGTTTATTCTCTCTGGTACAGCTGATGCTAGTATAGATTCATTTTTCAGTTAAATGCTTCTGATTTTAACCATCCTCAGCTGTGTCTAAGGGGTCATTACACACTTTCCCCCCCCAAATGTGATAATCTAATAGAGATACCAACACATTTTTGCGTGATGACATCCTACATGACTTGTGTACAGTCAAGTAAGCACCCTTAGTTTTATGCTGAGTATAAAATGTTGTAATACATTTCCTGGAAAATCATTCAGGCTGTTTGAGTTTTGATTAAACAGCATCAAGAAAAATGTACATGGTCAACTTTATTGTAATTCAAGACTATACATGTACACGGCAGAATAAAAGTGTGTTTGCTCAGGTCAATATGACACATAATAACACAGAACATTGATTAAAAACATAGAAAGGAACCGGAAACAACATATATGTAGCAGTTGTAAGGCAAAATGGCATCGGTTAAAGTGCACATTTTCTGTCCATTACTGTAAGTCTGTGTGGGTGTGTGACGGTTTAGTGCAAGTGTGTGTGTGTGTGTGTGTGTGTGTGTGTGTGTGTGTGTGTGTGTGTGTGTGTGTGTGTGTGTGTGTGTGTGTGTGCATGGGGGAGGTTAAATGGAGTTGAGGAGTATTACAGCATCTGGCAGAGTCAGTGAAAAATGTTCTCTTCATTTTTATTTTATTTTTCAATTATATACAATACAATACAATTGCAGTAAGACAAAGCAGAGTTTCTCAGCGTCTTCAGTGTGATTACATTACTCAACCACATGGTGGCAATCCACTTCCATTTGTCACTTTGAACAGGAATTCACATGGTTACAGGTGGATTCTGAGCTGTTTGTGCATATAAAGAGTCCACTGACTCCCTTCTCTCCTCACTATCTCCGTCGTCATATGCTTACATTATTCAGGACCCCCTGGCAGTAACCCTGGATTTGATCAAAATCCCTAAACATTCTACTGTAACAAATATAACAGATGTCTGTCTAGCCGGTGTCCTGCAGGATCTTTCTATTGAAAGAGGCCTGGGGCTGTTGAGTTATTTGCGTTGGCTGCTGGTAAATGTATTCAGGAGAGGTGGCATCTTTTCTTCGACTGTGCATCTGACTTTCTTAAAGAACAGATGGTGTTGTTTCCAAATTACCAATTAGCAAGGAGAGGGTAGCAACCGCGAGCAGCTCTCCCTGCCTCGATCATGCTCTCTTCTCTCTCACTCTTTCCCTCTGTGCCCTCCTGTTCAGCCTTCTCTCCATTTCTCTTTCTGCTCGACTCTCCCGCTCAGCAGCCCTCTTCGACACAGTGGCGGTACGACACTGGAGCGGCGTGTGGCCTGCTGAACAGATTGGGAGTGACATATGTCAGACGTGGGGGGACTTAGCGGGGCAACCAAGTATGTGTTCCCCAGCGTGCTTGTGTGTGTGTGTGTGTGTGTGTGTGTGTGTGTGTTGACTCTTACCCTTCAGGTGCAAGTCCTAGTGTGAAGACTCCAGAGTCGAGCCCCCCAGCCCCCCACCCTCCCCACACACAGAGGCTCTCATACAGCTTTAGGTTCCCCGTTAATAACAAGAAGGAGTCTGTGGGTGGGAGGTGTGTGTGTGTGTGTGTGTGTGTGTGTGTGTGTGTGTGTGTGTGTGTTCAGGGATGCTGAGGATTATGAACAGTGTGATATCTTGTTTGCTACTTGGTGCATAAAATGAAATGACATGTGAAGAGTCAATATCTCATCATGCTGATTTTAGCCTACCTCTCTCTCCTTCCTCGAGTCTAGCGGCTGCATCCCTGTGGTTTGGCAGAGGGACACAGAACTGCTCTCTTGGAGAAATTAACCCTGAAATATTCAGTGGGAAATATACTCTCCATTTCAGTTTTCAGTGTCCCTAAATTAAGAATGTATTTTTGATAGATGCACATTCCTGTGACATCACATATGAACAAGATATTGCAGTTCCTTTCTCCCCGGTGCACAGACAGCCATGATTGATGGCTCAGAATCACACATTCCAGATATGAAATAGCGATATTCCCCTTTAACTCCAGCAACCTTGAACACAAGTCCTCCCACTGCAGTTAAGCGGGTGCTTGAAGGGCAAGCCAATGCAGACACGGTCCAGTGCTTTTATTGACCCAATGAAAAACCTCTCTGTGTCTCCAGGGGCTTGGAGCTCAGGTTAGAGTCTTTGTTGTCTGCGTTCATTAGTGTCTCCTTCGCCATCTCTCTCTCTCTCTCTCTCTCTCTCTCTCTCTCTCTCTCTCACTCTCTCTCTCTTTCTCTCTCTCTTTCTTTCTCCATCTCTGTCTCTCTTACTCGCTCTCTCTAACACCTCCTCCTCTAACTCCCTCACTCCCTCGCTGCTGCTCTTTTACCCCCGAGGAGCTGGAGAAGAAAATGTCACCAGATCAAATTAGTGGGAGCCTCCAACACTGCCTGTCTGTCTCTGTCTGTCTATTCCACAGAGTGAAAGCATCACTCATGGATGTTTCTCGAAGTTTATTTGTGTCCAAACTTTACCTTCCCCAGGTATGATACTCTATGACTCTTGTAATAAACTATTTTTTCTTAAAGTTGTTTTAAAGTAAACTTCCACTGTATTTAATTTTCTACGGGAAAGAAAAGTATCCCTTAAAAAACAGACGTATATATGTGGTCACAACGCGAGTTTACATAGGCTGGCGGCCATGCTGAAGGACATCATAGACACTGTTGTGAGTTGGTTGACCATTTATAGTTTGACATTTTGGGACCTTTGTTGTTTGCTCTCTTGTTGAGAGTAAAATGAGCGAATCGATACCACTACCAGATCTGTTCGTTAAGTATTAAGCTGGAGCCAAGAGATGGTTAGCATAGTGTAGCTTAGCATAAATTAACACAAATTAACTATCAAAGCCCGTCAAGGGACTTGTGTTTGAAATGAGCTTTATTTAAATGTACAGTAGGGTGGAGTAAGTATAAAAGTAACTCATAAATTATCTTGTTTTAAGATAAAGAACATAATGTGTTTGCAATTCCATAATAACAAAGACATTGTCAGACATTTTAAATTATTGTACGTCTCTCATGTGGTTGCCAGGCAACCTAAAAAACTTCAAGTTGATAGTGTTTATTTCTGGTTAAAAGAAAAATCTACTTATATTGCAGCTTCTTTTTTTTTAAGTCTTAAAAGCCAACTCTAAGCTAGCTTTCATCTGCGTCCAGATTCTCATTTAACTGACAAATCTGAGAATTGTATCTCTGTAACTCTCTGCAAGAAAGTCATTAAGCTTATTTCCCAAAAAAAGGGTTTCTGACTTCACGTCATATAATTATTGTATTACTTTCATCATCTCATTGAATGAAGAAGGCCACACAATGGCTTTCTGAAAAAGCCTTAATCTCACACCTGGTCTTTTTTGCAATGTTACCACCACAACATAACTTATTCATAGCACATTTCATATTCATAGCCTTCTTTACTTCACTGAGACGCAGCGGACATAGTGATTTCCCCCTCGGTCTGGCGTTATTTACCTTAATGCATTTTAGTGGAGTGAGGGAGTGTTGCCAGACGTCCATTTTTGCAAACAGATGACTTTAATGCATGTTAACCTTGGCGGCAGTAAAAGGCCTCACTATTATTCCTCTTAAACCGTGTCTATCAGAGTCCATTGGGGAGAAACTGGAGCACTTCCAGGACCGACCGCAAAAAGAGCCCTAATTGAAAATGACTTCAGACTACTGAAAGAGAGGAAGAGGCTTGGTAGAGGGCACACTATTGTGTGTGTATGAAGAGGTGGGGAAAAGATTGTTTGTGCGGATAATTTCCCCCACTCTATATAAATGAAAATGATCTTCTAGTAAACCATTTCTGTAAAATAGAGGAGACAGACAGGGAAAAATGAACAAGAAACAAAGTGATCTGCAGTAAGACTGAAAGGAACACACAGAAGTCGATTTCCATGGTGCTTCATTACAGGCAGATGAAAGTGGCCGCTGTCCTTCTGCTATCAATATGCAAATAGTAAATGGCCCTTGAGTGCGGGGAGCAGTTCCCTCAAGTGCATTCATTAGCCACCGTTAGCATAATTGATTCCCAGTCCTGCCATAAAACTGGTCACTCCCCGTGCCTCTCGCTCTGGGGGATGCTCTTGGGACTTCACAGGCTAACTTCAATCATAAATCATTAAAGGACACTAGTAGCCAATGGACTGTGCCAAGGCCCCGGAGAGCAAAAGTAATACTGTCACTGACGTCTAAATCATCGATGTGACATATAAAGGTGCCTACAGGCGGACAGATCCTACACTTCACCTCTCTATCCTCATTTTGTAACTCAGCGTCATAAAAATGTATGTGCTCGTAATTAGGCAGCATGGTGCTCAACACAGCATATGTCAGAGATGCAGTTGTTGGATTTGTGCCAGAAATTATTTGGGTAATTGCTTAATATTATATTTTACGCCACTGTTGTGATATTTTAGAAAAACTTGTGAATTAGCTATACAAATGATATGCTTTGATTGTTGTTGTAATGACTCTAAAGCTAAAGGTAAAACTGGAAGATGAGTTGCTTGTGTGCACAATCAAACATTGTTTGAAATATTAGTTTGTAGATATTTTGTAAGAGGTGCACCTCAGTCATGAGTTACTTCTTTGTTAATTAAATGAACATCAGCGCTGTAGGCTGGTTACTGCAGAAGTCATGATAGCTATTACCTTCAGATCTCTTTCTCTCTCCAGCATCAGAATTCAGAGCAGCTGTGTTGCTTATTAAGGCTCCTATTATATATATATATATATATATATATATATATATATATATATATATACATATATATATATATATATATATATTTTATATATATATATATTTATATATATATATATATATATATATATATATATATATATATATAGAGAGAGAGAGAGATATATAGAGAGAGCGTATGTGTGGTTACATCCAACCTTCTCTCCATCTATCCATCCATTCCTTCTCTGTACAGTGCAGTTAAACTCATCAAGTTGTGCCCCTCAGAGAATCACAGAGTGAGCGAGAGGGACAGAGAGAGAGAGAGTGGAGAATGAAAGTGGCATGCTTGTGATGTATCGCCGCCTCGCAAAATAAAACATATTCATAAAGAATATTCATTACCTCTACCAGCCATCCCACAGATGGCCAGAAAATTGGCTTTGTGTTGAGATGTGGATTCAGGCATGCATATTAATGGGGGACAGATGTAAACGAATATTCATATTCTTCGGCTCCTTTTTTTTCTGACAGACACAATGATAATGCATCCACTTAAGAGAGGTGGAACAGGGGCTGCATCCGGGAAGTAATTCACCTCTAATGCGCTAGTGGGTTATTAGCTTTTTGTCAGATTGGTGTGTGTCCCTATTTGTCGAGTGTGCATTTGTGTGTGGAGTTGCCCCATCTATATTTATTGTTCACTCTCTCTCTCTCTCTCTCTCTCTCTCTCTCAAATTCAAGTAGCTTTATTGGGATGACGTAACACTGTACATATAACCAAAGCATATTTAAAGTATTAAAATCAATAAAATAAAATAAAATAACATCCTGCAAATTAAAAGTTGGATTGATACTAACAGGAAACAAAGCAGAACCAACACACCACCAAAAACAATAACAAGGTGCAGGTGACTGTCACTGTCACTCTCTGTCCCTCAGTTATGGCTGCAGGCAGCAACATGCTGCTGCCAGCTCTTACCGTCTTCCTCCAGTAGGTCTGGTAATTTGTTTTCATGTGAGAGCTGTTGAGCTTTGGTTCTTTTTTTGGAAGTATATTTACCTATTATTTTATTTGGTATTAGTCGCATTTGGTAGGAAGGTGAATCTGTTTCAAGCTCACTAAGGGTGCCTCTCTCTCTCTCTCTCTCTCTCTCTCTCTCTATATATATATATATAGATATATATATATATATATATATATATATATATCTATATATTTTGTATATATAGAGAGAGAGATATATAACCTGCACACACACACACACATGCATGCACGCATGCACGTACGCACACAGGCACACACACACACACACACACACACACACACACACACACACACACACACACACACACACACACACACACACACACAGTTTTAAACTTTTTATTGCAAAAATATGCATATATTTTGGCAGTGTGACTCATGTGATGCTCTGAAAAAAAATGCCTCCATTTGTGAGCCCCGTTGCTTCCACAAGAGGACAGTAGCGTTCTCTTGGCCTCTTCTTTCAAAGCCAGACCACAACAGTACCTTCATTACTTCGACATTGATGGTATGTACATTATCGTCCACACAAAGATTCACACAGTCAGCTCAAAAGAAAGTCGATTTTTGCATGCAGCACTGAGCATGTGTATCGGTGTGACCAGTTTTTGTTGACAGCTTGAGATATTTTGAGGGGTGGCAAGAGGGATAAATATGACTGCAACTAAACACACTATTAATAAGACATACTCCAGAACAATGGGAAATAATAATAAAAGGATTCTACGAACACCTGTAATACAAGTAGCCACTCTTCCAATAGCCAATAGGGCTCCCTTCTATATATTACATCTCATATCCATGTTACAGCCTATATATGTCACTGTAAGAATAGAGAGGGATTTTAATAGAAACGGCCTCATAAACTCTCAATCGTGTAACAGTGCGCTGCTCAATTGGAGTAAAACCTTCTTTGTGTAAGTGTGTGCCAATATGGAAAATTAAAGCCAGTTAATAAAAAGCAGTGCTAAATCAATGGGAGCCATAAAAGTTACAGGGTGATATTAAAATGTAGGGAGGGGGGCGAGAATGGGATTAACACGCTGGGCCTGAATTATCATGTTAATTTAATATCCCTTCTTCAATTGAAGCAGAAAGCCCAATAAAGTTCAATTAAGCAACAATAGCCTCCCATTTCCATTTAGAATGTTATGGTCTCATCTAAATCATTGAGCTGGTACCAGGACCAAGGGGCCCCACTGGCTGCTGGACACCTTTGGGACCCAATGCGTAGACAAGCTTTTAAGATCTAAGAGACAGCTCTGTGATTCTTAGCTCCACCTTGGCTGTAATAACTATTTTGAATTATATGTTATCCTTGCCGCTGCACACAAGAACAATGTTTACACATCCAGATCCCATTTTATGCGGCCTAAATGCAGCAGTTGGAAGCAAGGCCAAGTTGTATCCAACATGAACTTTCTACCCCTGTGGGTTTTAAATGTGAGTGGTTCCATCATGTTGTGCTGCAGAGAGCAAGATCATGTCTTACATCTGTGGAAACCGTGGAATTGTCAAACTTTCTGATTCCTCCAGATTAAATACAAATATGGATCTCATTCTGCTGACAACTATGATGACTACTGGCTCTATCACACATCTGCCTATTCATATAACCTTTTATTTGCAAAATCAGTTACTCTTTGTACATCTTGACATCTAAGTACATTTTTATTCCCTTTTCTGATTTTAGTTATAGATTAACTTTGAATAAATAAAACACAAAACCAAGGAGTTCCATTATTAATTAGACTAATTTAATGCATATTATTAATGCAGCATGTATTTTGATTCAAAAGAGTTTCTTCATCAGATTGGAGTCCATTCTCTTTTGCGATACACTTGCTGAAAGTGACATAATGTCATTTCCATTGATCGGGACTCTGTTTCATTTAAATAATGAGCTGTAACTTGTTAATCCCTCGGGTTTTGCAAGAACTGGCATCTATTTTTATATATGTATATGGATTGACCTTTTATGGTCCGAAAGGATACAATTATTGATTAGGCAACCTCATGACTGGAAAAACTTGCTCGTATGTCAAATAACGGACCAAAATAAAGACAACTCACCGACCCTCTCCACTATAATAGGAGTTGTAACTGAAGTTTAATATCGATGTCCTCTGACACTATGAACAGTCAAAAGAATGATGAATAATCCCCATGCAAGCACAATATGTATTGACCACTTATTGACCTCCTCAAGATAGCCTGCTGCATTGACATGGCTTTATGCAGATCCATAGTCTTATGAATAAATCATAGTGAGCTAGTTAGAGCCAGTCTTTCAAGGTTCGCAGGTAATAAACAAAAGAAGAACCTCTGCTGTTGTGTGATCTCAAACACAATACTGTTTTAATTGCCTCTGATGTCTATGACAACACGAAGAATAAAGATTCCACAGCACAAAAGCACTTCTCATCACCACGTCTGACCTCATTGTCATCCCGACATCCACAGTGATATCTTGTTTTTTTCTATTGCATTGTTTGGCAGGAAATTGGGAGAGAGAGGAAGACGACATGCAGCAAAGGGCTGCAGGTCAGATTTGAATCCAGGCTGCTGAATTCAATATTCAGAGCATTGATATAGCAGGAGACAAATATCTGCAATGTAAAGATTATAGTGGCGTAATGTCTACTTGAGCAGAGAATAAAGTCTCTCTATTTCTGTGCTCCACCTTCTAGGTAATGGCCATAATGTTGAAAACCGTGTGGAGGCAATATAGATATGCTCTGAATTTAGTGTCGAGCACCTTTAAGTAAATACTCCGGTAGCCACACTATATGTGTACCTGCATTATCAGTTTATATATGATATTAAAGCTGAAAAATAAGTTAGTTATTTTCATAATCAGTGAATCTTTCAAGTAATTTGTTAAACAAAAATGGCCAAAATATTTTCTGGTTGTCTTTGTCACAGCAAACTGAATATCTTTGGGTTTACCAAAACAAAACATCTGAGGACATAACCTTGGACATTTTCCACACCAATGAATAAATTAGAAGATGAATTGCTTCATGAAGTGAGCGTTACTTACCTTGTTTACATTTTACACGTATACAAGGATACCTGTGTGTTAAGAAGGTTCACACAAACGAGTAAACCCAAACACGTTCATGAATTATTTTATGTATAAATCTCTCAATAATATGTATCCTGACTGGTGAGTGTCGGTATCAATTCTTTCCTTATGAAAATTAGATATTTTACAGCAAACACCATAAATATGAGGGAACAGGACAAAGGTGTTGCAGATGCTGGTCTTGAGTCTGACCCTTTTGGGCAAAACTAAAGTGCAAAGCTTTGGCTTGTGGCACACATGGCTTCTGCATCTTTAAAAACACTTTCTATCTGTGAAGCACCCACATACAAAATGTATAACATACAACAGTTCAGCAAAATGTTACAGTGGAAAGTGAGCATCCTTGCTTCGTTCCACATGCTACGCATCTGGATAGTGTCTGGGTGCATTACATGAGTGAATGGATTAGTGACCCAGATTCTGTAATGGGATTTTAGGTGTCTAAAAAAATAGAATTGCTTTTTTTCAACTCTGACAGATGTTCTTTTTGATAATTACAAAAACATGAAACCAGAAAGACACAGATATAAAAGACACAGAAAAATACCCACCATACCAATGCAGTAATATGGATTTATTTTGGATGATGCCATGGTTTGATGATGTGTTCTTCATCCTGCGTGACACTATGATGAAACATTTATCCTGTGCTCGTGGCTCCTGCCTGAATTCTCAAAATCCTAGAGCAGCTTTGCGCTCTCTGTATTGACAGTCGAAATAGACGTGGGCCTTTGTTTATCAGAAGAAATAAGATATCAGATATTCCAGTACGCCCAGAGAACACACGCACAGTCTGTGCTGCCTGAACATGCCTGTGAAGCCATGCTGTGCTGAAGGCAATCTGTCTCCCCCACCCATAACGACCATCTGTCATTAGTGTAGATCAATGGAGATGATAGATAGGGAGGGCTCGCTGTGCTGACAGAAGCACTGAGAGAAGAGTCCAGGAACCACCACGGTTATGGTGCATGGTCCTGACCCAACGGGCAAAAGCCCTGATGTTAATTTAGCATCCGTGCTGAGGTTGGGTTGATACGACTTTGGACTGTCAAGAAAGCTCCAGACTGGCTTTTGAAAATTCAAATAAATTCTCATAATTTTTCAGAGTGTTGCATATGTTTGGAGCACTCACCCACTTGCCTTTGCTCCTGTGCCAGAAGTGTTATAAATTCTCTCTGAATAATCCATTTTCCTAAGCACTTAGTGGGTTATTCAAAGCATGTCATATGGAGTTGATGTAAAACAAGGCAATCAAACAAGCAGAGAATGGACAGCGCCAAGTCTGCCTCTACACATCCCAAAGCATAACCAAACCAAACCAGTTTGGATTCATCGAGTGAAATCGAGAGGACTGGACATAATTTGATGAAGCCCATTTTACACTTGCTGAGAGGGATGGACGGTCTAGGGCCTGTTAAAATCCCTGGGGATTTGAACAACAGCATCGGAGGATTTTCAACCCTAGTCCTTCTTAACACAGAGGAATAGACAAAATGAAGGGCTTTTCTCCAATTTTAGCCACTGAAATTGAATTCTGAGGTAACAGAGACTCCTCTGTGGGATATATCCCTCATCTGTATTCGCTCACCTCTCTCCTCCACATAATCTCAAATATGTTCAGTTCTTTTTCTCATCTTTTTACTTTTTCTGTGATCACAATGCATTCACAATAATTCTGTTGAGTGCAAAAATTAAAGAGGACCTCAACACAGAACAAAACAAATTGCATGTGATAATGCACACACATAACAATTCTGATTACATTTCCCTCTGATTGTTCTAATAAAAAAGAGCCATACAATGTCACAAAGCCCACACAATGACCTGGATATAGCCTTCATAGTGCACATGTACTGACACGCTCTCACACACACACACACACACACACACACACACACACACACACCAGAGCACACACACACCAGAGCACACACCAGAGCACACACACACACACACACACACACACACACACACACACACACACACACACACACACACACACACACACACACACTTCCCTCTCTTATACACCCGGGCAGTGGGGATTGCTTCAGAAAAACAGCACCTGCTCCTCCATTTGAAAACTATTTAGGGAGGCATCAAACTCTATCAGGGCAGGTCTGATTGCGGTCGCCTCTTCACAGTCCCCCAATCACTCAGTGAGTCAATTAGCCCCCCGCCCCTTCGCAGACACACACACACACACACACACACACACACACACACACACACACACACACACACACACACACACACACACACACACACACACACACTATATGCACAACAGACTCCCATTCCCCTCTGTCCGCTGTGGGTTCCGCCAGGGAATGAGAGTCCATTGGCGGCCTCCCGGTAACACCTGAGGCCCCTCCCCCCCCACCACCCAGCCCCAGCCCCACCTCCCTCCACCCACAGTCAGCTAATAGCGGTGCTCCAAAGGCACCCGAACCACAATGGCGTTCAATTCACCCCCATTGTACCCCTTTTACCAAGCCTCATACCAGCGACTCGACAGCTATTTAGAAGATGATAGGAAAAGAGAGAGAGGGTGGAGCAGAGCGAGGGGAAAGTAGGAAATGAGCGATGCAACAACAGGGGTGATGCGTCCGCTCACCTCTGTGATCATTTACTTTGTTCAGCGGAGGTGAATTTGATTGTGCTGTTCACTGTGCATGTGCTGGTGTCGGTCTTCGTTCATGCAAGTATTTAGAGTGTGTTTGTGTGCTCGCAGGCGTATTCCTTGTTGCATCCACGTTCACCTGCGCGTTTGTGTGTGGGGCCTACGTTCACGTCGACTCTTTGGGTTTGCGGGCGGCGCTCTCTCACAATCGCTTATTTATTCAGGGCCTTTTGAAATAATCGAGTTGACACATCTGTCAGATGGTGAGAGGAGGAATGCTAAAAGGTCACCGGGCGAGGTACCAGCTGCTCCCGCACCAAACCTTTCCTGCCTCCAAATAGCACAGTCATTACACGACAACAGATGGGACTCCTGCCTTTCATTTCTGCCTCACTCACACACTCACAAGCACACACACACACACACACACACACACACACACACACACACACACACACACACACACACACACACACACACACACACACACACACACATACACACATAGGAGCAAGCACATGCACACATATACACCAGACACGTGTCACTGACAAGACAGGCAAACTACATGTACTGTACACATCTGCAGACACACATATACACACACATTTATTCCAACCCTCTGTCACTGTCTCTCGCACTCTCACCTTCACACTCTGTACTCTTTCTCTCCAGGTCTGTTTTCCATGTACAAGGTCAGTACCAGTTTTCTACAGGGAACGTCACTCCCTCATACCCAGAGCACCCAGAGCACAGCAAAAGGACAAACGCAGTCACACAAAGGACCAAGACCTTTGCAGTCTCTTTATTTTCATTCAAATTCCTTTATTTCATGTCTGAGCTATTATTTAAGGTCTCATAAACATTGTAACATTCTCGACATCCAGAAAATATAGAATTATATATTATTATTATATATTATTATATATATTAATGTATAATTTAAACCACGGTATGTATCTGATACAACAAAATCATAAGCAAACGTACATCTTGGACCAGCTTTGTTGGGTAAAAAAAGTGCCTTGCATTGTGAAACCCAAAGAGAAGCCGTAGGCCTTGCTCCAAGTCCTGCCTTTGATGGAGCGCTGTAGACTCAAGTTTGCTTGAATAGAAAGGCTTTTTCTGATGACTGCATGAAAAAAGATTTCCTCCCTCAAGCACTGAAGACACAAGGTAACCGTCATCACTGTATAAGAAAACACAACATAGCGCAAAGATCATTGCTTAGCCAATTCAGCTGTGCCGATTTGTCTGTTTGTATCATCCGCTCACATTGAACACTTTATTATTGTTTGCTCTGTCAACGTCAAGTGAAATAAAGGACAGACTCTTTATAGTCATTTGCTGTATTTGCCACCTTGGCTATTGTTCCAGTTAATGAGCTTGAATGAACTCACGGCTGTGTGGAGAGCTGTGTGGCTGGGATGCTACAATGCATAGCTTGCTGTATGCAAATGTAGTGAAGCAACGAATTACTAAAGTTGTGCACAATTAATTAGTAATTATTGCGTATGCTAAGTCTAGTGTACAAAAATAGCACCAAACACATTAAGGATAAGTCTGTATTGCTTATAGGTCCCACATGAGACTGTGATATATTATGCTGAATTCAGTTTTTACCACATAATATTGCAATGAATAGTTTGTATTTTCTCCATACCAATGAGTACACGGCAATCAACAATGTGTGGCCAGCTATAAAATGAAATAAAAATAAAAAAAAAAAAAATTAAAAGAGTAATAATGCATAAGTCATGTAAATGCACAGTTGGATATAGCCACTGATTTTTATAGCGTAGTTACGTAGTATATGGGGAACATTATTCAGATGTGTCTCCTACAGCAGGTTGAAGCATTACATTTCCATCTCTGCTGTTTGTGCACACCTTGGTGTTGTAAAATATTGAAACCGCTCAGCTGATTCACTGAAGATTCAGGTAGAAAATCCACGGCCAACCACTGTCAGGTAGACAAGGAAGGTCCTGTACTACTCTAAGGCAAAGGTCATAAGTAACATCTTTGGGAAAAACATGTTATCGTAGAACATGACACATTTATCAATACACCATGTAGGTTTGATATTAATGCCCCACTACACAAGCTATTAAACATCCACTCTTTGTCGACACAAATGAAAATCTCAAACTGTCATTGTGGCTAAATGATAATATACAAAACGACAATGACAGATAGGCTATCACCCACCATGACACCCCACACCCATGTTATCATCTGTGAGCAACTTATCAGTTATTTGTGTCACTGCAAAGTTCATTTGTCACGCCCATATGTGACCCATTAACACAACTGTTAGAAAAAGTTGCGGTGGGGGACTTCACAGCACCCAAATGCCTTCGAGCTCCTGTCTGTCCGTACGCAGCAAGCTGCAGATGTCAACATCAGGACCATGTGTGTGTGTGCATGAAGAAGGAACAATAATCAAACGTGATTTGACAGATGATACTTGTGTTGTACGTGCAAGTGTGTGTAGTCTATTTGCTCTACTGTCGTAATGGGCAGCTGCCAATATTAATAACCATTAATCTTACAGTCCATGTATTAAGAGTCACATTTTCCTCCCTCCTGGGTGTGTATGTATATGTGTGTGTACATTTACATGTGCACTGCTGTGATTGATGCTCCCTTCTGCACAGCCCCCCCCCCCCCCCCCCCCCCTCCCTCCCTCCCCCAACACCCGCTCAGATTCATTGCCCTCAAACTGCCTTTGGCCCTGCCCCCCCAAAGCACAGTAAACGTAAAGCAGCCGATTTACTTTATGACTCCTGTGCTCCAGACCTTTAGTAGATTTACTGTGATTTTTATGTATTAGCTGGTACTGGAATGCGGTGGGTGATAATGACTGACAGGAAGCTGGTCATCGAGGGAGAAAAGTGCTTCGCTGGCAGCTTTAATGGAATCAACAGAACAGTAAATGTGTTTCAATTAAAACTTGTTCTTTGTGGAGTTTCGCTACAATGGAGGAAGCTATATGGCTACATTAATGACTATTACAAGGATGATGGATTCTTTAAATTAAGGAGTGTAATTAGCTTTACTCGTGCAATTTTGCAACCTTGATGAAAGTCAAGGATAGATTCATGTAAATAATTTATCCCTCTTAACACTTTAACATACAGTGTTCCTCTTTTATTGGCTGCAAGGATGAACAATTAATCGTATTTCACACTGTCTTACAGTATCACATACATCCCCTATATTCTCGGTCAGCTCGTTCCAGTTAAGGATTTAAGCACTGTGATGCAATCTGATCAACATATTTGAACCCAAGAAACAATGTTCTTAATGGCTGCTCTTTGCCATCAAATGGAAATATTCAGTATGTTGTGTTTTTTTTATACATTTCCCCAACATTTTAAATTGAAATCTCTACTGCAGTTATGTGTTTGGGTTTAAATTTGATGAAGCTTAAGTTTGTAATGACTGGTTAGTGTTAAAGAAACACTGACATTTTGTGAATATGGTCATTCCCTTTCTTGCTGACAGTTGATGAGAAGATCAATATCTCTTTTGTGTCCATGCTTTAAATATCTTGCTGGAGCCAGCAGACAGTTAGCTTAGCATAAAAACTGAAAACGGGGAACAGCTAGCCTGCCTCCATCTACTTGCGTAAGTTTCATATATTACCTTGGAGACATGCAAGTGGCATTGATTTTCTCAACTAACTCTCTGCAAGAAAATCCTGCCTCCATCCATCCATTATCAGCTGCTTATCCGGGGTCGGGTCGCGGTGGCAGCAGGTTCAGCAGGCCGAAAATCCTGCCTAGCAGTGGATTTTCCTTTTGAAATGCTTAGGTATAATGATCACTTAGTGTTGTCAAAAAGCAGTCTGAGACAGGTTGAGAAAAAGTACATGAAAATGTTGTTTGCAAACACTTCACTTCACACAAAACAACTCTCAGAGTGCAAGGAACAACAAAATAATTCGTGGTGTTATGAGTGTAAATGGGGAAGGAAAAGGAAAGCAATTATTAGGGAAGACTTTTACATTGATTTCAAGAAATTGAAGGTGAGCTATTGGATTGCCACACATACTTAAATATATGTGCATATACTGTCTAACCCGAAGCATACACATCTATGATAGGACACCTTCTGCATCTCATGTGACTCCTCAACCATTTTAAGTGTTTCAACGATTATTATTTCTCCTCTGCTTTGTTGCATCAGATACAATTTTTTCTATCCTGATCCCTCTTGTGCTTTAGGGGATTCAAACTCACTTTTGAGTTCTGTGAAGAGTTGTGAGGCCATAAGGACGTATGGATCTTGTTACCAGTCTTTGTCTGATACACTATGACAGTTATTAAGAGCATGACGCCTTTAGCCATGAGCGTTGATCAGTGCAGTTTAAAGTTTATGTGCTGCAGTCTCCAGCCTGTCACCATTCAACATTCAAAATGTCTTTTGCTGTCAAGTTTGACTTGTCCCTTGTCAACAAGAGCTTTTTTTCTTTTGTCTGCTCTCTGTCACTCTCTCTTGTGAATTCTTTCACTATAAAATCTGCTCTCCTCTCCTTTCCCTGTCCTACTCAGTCAGTGGCAATAATCATCTGTAATAGCAGATGACAGCTCCACATAACTTCTGACATTAGCTTTTAGCCATCACAGTTTTACAGCCCTTAGTCTTGACGGCAGATTTGTCGGCAGGCGACGGTGGCATTGGCAGTCTCTTTTGCTCTCTCTCTCTCTCTCTCTCTCTCTCTCTCTCTCTCTCTCATAAGTCTGTGGGACTTGAGCGATCTGGGCTCCCCATCGCACACTCTTTATTACTGTATCGGCCGCGGTGGTCCATCACTTTCTGCTTCTCATCACACAAAAGTACATGCACACACACTGACGAGTGCACACATCCACACTCACACTTGTCCCCACAGGCCTAAAATTGATGGTAGCTGCAGAGTTCAGTCCCATAAAAAGAGGGGAAGAAGAGAGAGAAGGCAAATGGGCATGCATGTTCAACAGAAACCTTTACATCTTATGTTCAACTTATATTTTGGACTATAAAAGTTGTAATAAAAAAAAAAAGTTGTAATTAAACCAAACGCCATTCAGATGTGGTTGCAATGAAAGCTCTAGTCAGTGGACCTTGAGTTAAGTTGTTTGCTTGTTTAACGTTCTTGCATTTCTGTGCAAAACATAGTTGTTACATAAAAAGAAAAAGAGCAATTGATTGCAGATTTTATGAATTGCAAAATTAAATAATGTCTGATTATATTATTACAAATGCTTTGTTTATTGTGAGCTGTTGTGTCAGATCTATGTGTGCAGAACTAGGTTTTACTGTAAAAGATGCTGCATGTGCACAAAACACTCATAAAGTAGTATTAAACTAACTATAAAACAAATAGAATCATAGTAAGAGGAGTCCATTCTTCACTTGGGGCTAAAGGAATCCAACTCCTTATCCACTTCATCTAACCAAGCACCTGTCAAATTTATTGGAATTAGTCGCTTACATTTGCTGCTGTGTTTTTTTTTTACAACGATGCCACACCGTACTAAAAATACGGTGTTTAGCCATAGCAGTATGAAAGAAGTATCATCTGTAAAATGTTGAATTAAATGTTTTCAGGAGCGATTGTCAAGAACTTGTATATTACGTCCAGTGATTCCTGAGACTGAGTGGTGCATTTAGAGCTGTCAGTGAAGCTCCAACAGGGGATGAGGCATGGGGAAGGAGTCTAGGGGATGACATAGGGTGAGGGGGGGAGGGGAGGAGAGGGGAGCCATATGGCTGCTGACAAGGAGAGGGGGCAAAGCTGACAGGGCCGAGGGAACGGAGATGGCAGGCGGGAGGGGAGAGGAAATCACACTGGAAGGACAACATGCTCCCCTTCTGCCAAGGCGGAAAGCAGTGGCGACCTGTGTGTGCATGTTAGTGTGTGTGCCGCTGACTGACAACGCTGCTGATTGGATCCAACATGGAGGCCTGTGTCCTGACAGCACTGATCCCACAAGTCTGGACAGGGCCTGGAGTGTATGAGTGACTGAGAGCCAAACAGAGAGACGGAAGAAGAGAGCATGTGCATTTCTGTCCGTGCTGTGTGTGTGTGTGTGTGTGTGTGTGTGTGTGTGTGTGTGTGTGTGTGTGTGTGTGTGTGTGTGTGTGTGTGTGTGTGTATGGTGCACAGTGTGGGTGTCAGCCAGCCAGCCAGCCAGCCAGCCAGGGTCCTCTGTTTGCCTTAGGATGCTTTTTACCAGCTGGGTGAGCCAGGTGCTTGGTTGCCCCCTCACGCCCCCTGGCACTCCCATTACTGCTGCCCTCCAGGCCCGCTCAGTCAACTGCCACTTGCTACCAGATCAATATTAGCTTGCACCGAGGACAACATGTCATTCCACCACTGAGGGGTCAGACAATGTTGTCATGTGCAAACTGGTTTGGGAGGCACTATTGTATCAGAATGTCATGTATTTCTTTAATGCTCACACGACTTGTGCAATGGTACTGATAACTTTAGCAAAACATGCAGTTTGAATGCAACAAATAAAATATATTCAGTGTTAAATATGACATTACTTATGTGTAAGGAATCCATGTTGTATGTGTGTGGGGTGTATGGCATCCTCAGCTTTCAAGCTTACAGAGAGAAATAATATATTTTTTTCTCTGTTTTGTGTGTTCTTTATTCACTGGCATAATATTGGCAACCAGCCAATGTTTCAGACAGGTGCAGATACTGTCAAGGATGTACTATCCTGCGTTTGCATTAATTGATTGGCAGAGCACACAGCCAAATATGCATTTTCCATAACAATAACTTTGCCATCATATCGAGAAGTTCTTGGCTGCAGGAACACTTTTGCTGACAAAGCTCCAAGGACACAGACGAGCTGAATGCTGAATGTGCACATTGCCATCGCTTGCCTTTTGCACCGAGCTGCAATTCCACCACCAAGATTGTTTTCATTCCTGCTTAAGTAGTGGCACAAAAGTGATAAGTAGGTAATGACTGTTAATTAGTGATGTCCCAAAAACATATCAACAATAATCAACAACATTCCATAATGTTTCTGAACATCTGTGAGATGCTGAGCGTTTCATCAGCGCACATTGAATGATGGCCTGTTTTAATGCGGCATCAAACTCTTAATAGCTGCTTTGTACCTTTTCACGTGCGGGTTCACTTTAGAGCCATCTAATTCAAAACAGGGATTCTCAATTATGCAATGTGCCATTTACATATGCTAATTAGGATCATATTAATTATCTTGAAATTGGGTAATTAGCCAATCTCAATTAAGGCATTGTTCATTACACTAAATGCACAGGAAAGGTGTTTGAAGTTTTTCCCCACGCCTTTATTCATTTCTGTGTGTGTGTGTGTGTGTGTGTGTGTGTGTGTGTGTGTGTGTGTGTGTGTGTGTGTGTGAGAACTGGGCTGCCTGCCACATCTGAATCAAGCCTCGGCGGTGTATTTAATAATTTAAGCATCCCAGCTCATACAAGGGATGCACCCACAGCTTTCATCGTTACCAAGCATATGGTTCTGTAATGAGCCTGCTTGCTTGTAAAATAGTAATGCCAGTAGAGCAGAATAGAAGAGACAACAGCCAGCCTTTTCTCTTTTTAGCCACTCAAGCTAGCTACGTTGCCAGCGGTGGCCAATGCATTATACAAGCTTGTTTGGTTTCCCATGTTGCTCCGCTGACGCTGGGAAGGCCAATTTGCATTATAGCCATGAAAGGAAGTGAAAACAAAGAAAAACACTGGAAGAAGTAATGGCAGTACGTAATAGAAAAGGCACCTTTCGCTACCCAAAACAAACAGATTACCTAAAGGGAGAGGGTATTTAAATTGTGCTCTAAACTGACTCACAGCTGTGAGTTGCATGCACATCCAAGGTAAACATATTATCATACTACGCTGCATCTTTTGTATGCCACATAAATGCTGATTGAAAATGTGTGTTGCTCGTTGATTGCAGTCAGATAGAATTGTGAAGAGGCAAATTAGTATCGAAGTCAGGAGCCATTTGTTTGTGACTTTTGTGATTTTTCCGTTGTTGTGGATGCTATGCGTGTGATGCTAAGCAGGTTTTTGGATCCAGCGGAAGGTCTGGAAGTGCTCACTTCCTGGTACAGAGCCTGAGGCATTTTGGGACATGAGGTATCTCTCTGGCTGTTCCGGTCTCCTCCTTCTCCTCCTCCTCTCCTAATCTCCTAAGGAGCTGTGGCGGTGTGTCTTTGTGTAATGCTCACATGAGCTCGTGCCTGCTTGCATATGCATGTGTGTATATGTTTTAGTTTAGACACAGCAGGGGAAATCATCCATAGGGTGCTGAGGAAAGATGATGAATGATGCTCTGCCCTTCAACTGTTCTTGAATAATAAATATCCTCTTTATCAGCTTGTGATGGAAAAAGAAGTCCTCATTCAGTATAACACATGCAGAAGGCTTAGATACGGTGACCTTAAATTCCCTCACATATACATATCTATTGCTGACAGATAAATCATTTTACAATAGCACACACTGATTGCCTTTCAATGCTATTACATCACAATGTCATTCTCATCCCTTTAGCCAACACTGAAGCATTTTGATGTATGGCATTACCCTTAGCATAAATTCTACATTTGACCTGTCTCTTGTTGAATCTGAAATACAAGTTGCAAAAGTCAACGATCTTAACAGCTGTGCAGCTGTGCTCGCTTACTATCAGTGTTTTGTTTGTGAGAACAGGTCCAGCACACAGAGACTGATATGATGTGGGAGTAAAAGATATGTGCATATGGAAAGGACGGTCACTGCAACTGCCTAAGTGTGAAACCTTTATTTAACCTGGAAATGTGCCTGCCCTATTGGGACTTTTCCGTTCTTAATATTTGTCCCAGTGTCCCAGTTGAGGGGCACTAGAGACACTAAGTGTCCCTCTGAAACTTGGTCCAAGTGCCCTTCTTGTCAGTCCAAGTGTCCCTCTGATCAGCCCAAGTGCTCTTCTGGTCTCCCCAAATGTCCCTGTGTTTAGCTCAAGAGCCACTCTGGTGTCACCTTATAGGGCGAAAATGATCGCTGTGCATCGAAGAGGTGCCCCTTTTGCATTTTCAACCCTGCCGCTAAAAGCCTGCATGACACTTTGTGAGTGAAAAGTAAAGTCTGGTAATCTTTGTGGCAGCTTTTGTTCCCGTCACAGTCGATATCTGTTGATAGAGTCCTTCTGTTAGTCATAAAAAAACGTATTGGTAGAATGATTGAATGGCAACCACATAAAAGGGCTTATTTATTGCCTTATATTTCCAAAGCATAAATGATTACTCTCATAAAATGTACTGTTTTGTAATCGAAGACTCTCATGATCCATATTAAGTTTTACTGCTACAACAACAATAGCGGCCACATGTTTTGCAAACATCTAGCATTGGAGTAAAAACTTCACATTGACAAGTGAAGGCACTGCCAATTCACAATAAAACATCTTTCTCAATACCTCATGAACAAACTGCCAGAAACATTATGATAGGTTTTGGATGAACTGAGGCAAAGAGCCAATGTCCTCACGCTTAATTAGATTCATCTCTTCCACTAGGGGGAGCTGTGGTATACTATTAGAGGGCTCACATGTTTTCATGACAGAGTGATGAATGCCAAAGAAATGCCAGAGACATAGCATAACATAGCACAAGATTTACTGTACATTGCAAGTGAGATTTACCTCAAACAAACATGAAGACAACATATTCAATATTTGTCCTCTAAAGTAAGGGGGCTGTTTTTTAAGGACAAAGTAAAAATGCACGTGAGGGTATAGAAATGGGCTTTGTTTTGTTTCTGTAATTGCAATTTTTGCACAGCCATCCAGAGGAGATAGACCAGTGTTTACCCCTTGATCCATGGGCTTAACAGTAGAAGCGGGAAAAGATAGAGAAAGAGAACTCAGAGGTAACATTTGTCAGTGGCAGTCTGTCGCTCGCCTGATTGAATTCAAGGAGAAAAACGGTGAGACTCCACCGGGGCGATGCTTGAGTGCCTCTGATCTTCATTTTCCACCGCTCCTGTTATTTCTTCTTTTTATCCCTCCCTCTCTCTCTCTCCCTCTCTGTCTCTCTGTCTGTCTTGTCCCTCTCGTTTCATTGGACTCAGATCTCTCCATCGCTCTAACCTTTCATTATGACAAGACAAAGCTTTAATCTATCACGAGCCATTTCCCCCTTGTGACAGGCAGAGTTAGCAGTGGCGCACACACACACACACACACACACACACACACACACACACACACACACACACACACACACACACACACACACACACAGGTATGCAGGTATGGCCAAGGCAATGTGTCACTTTGCCTCGAGGCAAAGTGACACATAGTGAAAAAAAAAAGAAATGGAGAGGAGGAAGTGATGAAGAGAAGGTGGCAGCAAAGAAAGGTGCTTCGCTGCAGACAACGTGGCTATACTTTTTTGGGGGGGGACATTTTTAAAACATCCAACTTGGTAAGATCACATATCTCTATACATTTTCTTTCTCAAAATATGTTGCGGCTATATGGGGCGCTTAAGGAAGTGGTAACGGCAAGAAATGACAAAAAGTGTTCAAGCTAGAGCACATGAGGCAAACAATAATGCCTTTTATGAGACATCAAAGTCCTGACAATTCTTTAAACTGGTTAAGTTCAAACCTTAAATACAGAGGTGGCGTCAGTTGTCATGAAGATTACACGCACATGTTCATCTCTGATCTGAAACATCAAACAATACACGGTCATCCAAACAGTGTGTCGTCCTGTCCCTAGCTTGCCCCCTCCCTTATTTTGCATAGCAGCGTAAGAGCCACACTTCACAGGGACTTCATAATCACACCCCCTGCTGAGGTGACAGTCTGATTGGATATTTGAAGGCGGCACCCGCATGAATTTGCATACTAATTGCCAAATATACCCCCTCCCCTTCACACACACACACACACACACACACACACACACACACGCGCGCGCACACACACACACACACACACACACACACACACACACACACACACACACACACACACACACACACACACACACACACACACATCCTGATCCTTTTGTCTCCTTCCCTACCACTCAATGAATTACCATGGAGCACAATGATTTGGCTCTTCAGTGTAACAGCACTGACACATTTAGTTTATCCCTGCTCCAAAGTATTTTTGATGCAAACAAAGCATATCTCTCTCTCTCTCTCTCTCTCTCTCTCTCTCTCTCTCTCTCTCTCTCTCTCTAATATATATATATATATATATATATATATATATATATATATATATATATGTATGAGAACAGAACAGAATTAGTTACGAGCCTTCAGATGGCCCTCTGAGGAGAACACAACAACATTGTAGACGATCCTGAAGCAAGAGAGCTATCAAAGCTTGCTCTGAGGCCTGATGGGACGTGAGTGAAGGGGAAGTGGAGACGGAGACATGCAAACAGAGAGTGTGAGACAGAGAGGAAGAGAAAGAAAGAATATATTTCATTGCTCTTTTGTGCTGAGCTAAGAGATGGAAGTAAAGTACATGCTGGGAACGTGTCAAGTTGGCAAAACAAGCCACCCCCGAGACTTGACACCAGGCAGAACTGCAGCAACCCGAGCAGATGTCTACATCACAATGTTCCCACACCACGGAGGAACGTACAGTTCATTACTCTACTCTACACACACATGCACACACACATAGTGTGTCCCTGCGTCGCCCCCCCACACAAACATTCAGAGTCACAGGTTTGACAAGTTGTCAGCAGATGCTCAACCTCTCCCCTCACTAATCCCCCCCACACACATGCGTTCGCACATTCACCACCCACATGCAGACACCAAACACACATACATTATGCACCCATTGTATTTTTCCACACACACACACCTTTCCTAGAGCTACATTTTGCAGTTGCTGTTTTGATGACAGGTTGTGACAAAGGCCACACGGCATCAAACCTCACATGATTGTTTGTGCGAGTGGCAGCATTACTCACATGCTGCAGTGTGTTGGGGCCCAATATCTCTGCAGAAAGGTGTGGAGAGAAAAGAGGGACGGAGCGTGAGAGCAGAACTCAGACGAGATTTAATTATTTTTCACCAGAGGCGATTGGATAAAAAAAGGCCACAGACTTAATGACTTAATTTAGACGTTTAATTAGCTGTGCACGTATCTCATGGCTTCTGCCCTGCGTAATCTGTGATGAAGTTTGGTGTGAATGCCGTCAGTCGTGTCTCTCTCTCTCTCTTTCTCTCTCTCTCTGTCTCTCTCTTTTCCTTTATCTACCTCTCTTCTTGGACCACATAAATATCCTATCCTATTTATATCCTAATATTCCTATTGCCTCTCTGAGCATGCACAATGAAATATGTATGGATACACGCCATGGTGCTTTTGAAAAGAACTATTTCAAAGGTACTGAGGTCTGCTGAAATCTTCATGAGTGCCTCTTTTCCTCCCAGCTAGACAGAATGGATTCTTTGCTAGGCTGCATCAGCTCTGCAGCCCTCAATAAATAACTGCAAAGATATATGGGAGCGGGCTCCCAAAGATTCAAATATAAGTCCAGCTATGAACAGAAAGAAATACACTGAAAGCCATACCTGCATACTCAATAAATATCACATAGTATCACATTTCACACTGCTGTACTACTGTGCAGCACTTAAAACAGCATGTTTGATAATATCAAGAACAACTGTTGCAACAGACATAAAAAAAAGAATCAGGGAAAATATGGTGAAAAACTAAAACAATTCAGGATGATGTACAGACAAAGAAATAAATGCATAAATCATTGAATAAATAACTGAATGAGCTTCTGTGCTCATTTTTTAAGATAAGAAAAGACGCACGGTAAGGAGGAGGAGATTCTGTGCAATCCCGTTGGAGCGGTTAAAGGATCACACAGGTTCTAAACCTGCAGGTTTGACAAACTTACTTGATATGTGAAAACAAAGGTTAACAGTTAATTATTACCTACATTGTTGCAGGCCAACTTTATGATGCCAACACTTACTCACGTAAATCCACTTTCAAATAACGGGGTTTATATAATCTACTGTAAGCTTGTTTCCAACCTGTCTGATGATTTGACTGACGTGGTTGGACTTTGCTTCATCGATATTGCTATGTTCATATATATTAGCAATTACTAGTGTGAGAACAATGTTTTTACTCGATAGAAGTGATGGACAACAACACAAAAACCAACCGGAATCATCATTCGTCTTTTTTCTTCTTCTCATTTTTATAAATTTTTTCTGTTTTCTGTGACCTCAAAACAAACAAATCCATCCACCTCATCAACTACTCTGTACCCCGTCTCCCTCCACTAACCCCTCTCTCCTCAGCTACCTCACTTCTCCTCCACCTCCACTTCTTTCTTCTGCTTCTTTCAGTCTCCGGGGAACGACAAGAACCGGCATGAACCCTTGTGTCACTTCCCCCGCAGTCTTTTTCTTGCCTTGTTATTTATTTTCTTCACTTCATTGCAGAATGTAGAGGAAGGTTTTATAGACTGGGACACTTAATAATGGAAGAAAACATGTAGAGGGACAGTTCTCTTCGTGCTGTCACAGAGTGCAGCGACCTTGAAACTCAAAACAAAAGGAGCAGAGAGAGAGAAAGAGACAGATAAAAACAGACGGATACTTTTTGCACATTACAAATGCCTTCGGCTAACAGCAAAATATCTCTTTTTGTACTAAACAAATGCACGTAAGCTAGAATTGACAATATTTTCCTGCACAGAAAGCAGGCTTGAGGATGGGGGTGGTTTTGTGTGAGCTGCAGTTGTTGGTGTTTGGTGTGTGAGCAGAATGTTAAACACTTCCTGGGTCATGGAGGGGGGCCGGCGAAAGCATGTTAAAATTTAATGGTGCCCTCTGACTCGGCTGCAGGTAATGCTGCAGGGGGCCAACATCCTAGCCACACTGCTGAGAGGGGAAATTAAGTGTGTGTGAGTGTGTGTGTTTGTTTTTGTATCACTGCACGTCACGCTTGAACTAGTGTGTTCTGTGCAGGTGTGTTGTCTGCTCTCAAGTTCCAGTATTTTCAGTAATGAGTCTGCTGCAGCCTCCAGTACACACACGCGGATGCATGCACATCCACCCGCACACACTGTACACTGTCCACTTGTTTTGGTGGTTGAAGGACGTAAACAAGACGACAGGCTGCTGTCTCACAAGAAAACAGTGACCAATATAAACTGCTTCTCGACACAGGGTGATGTCAGTGAGAAAGCAATGAGTCCTAAGCGCAACAATAATGTGTGGATGTACTTCTGAGTGAGACTTCATTTTTAAAACAGAATTGACACTTTTGGTCACAGTTTACAATACGATAAATATTTCTAGTAGTTAACATACATGCCAAGTAGAGCGAGAGGTGGACAAGTAAAACATCTGTCATAAGTACTTCCTGAATAACCCTCAACACAGGATTTTATAGTAGATATACTTAAGTTCCTGGAGAACAGACTTCGAGATGCAAATAATGTAAACCTATGTAATGATCAGACAACCGTGAATCCAAAAATGGATCAACTCCTTAATAAAAATCCTTCATGATTAAAATATTAGTTACTATTTTTGTGCCATTATTTTGAGATGTTGGTGTGAATGCTTTAATAATTCATGATTACCTTTTTTGTGCCCCCTAATGCAAGGTGTTGTTCTACCAAAATGACAATCTTTTCTAAATCCACAATACATTTATTAAAGGGCCACTCCAGCAATTTACTATGACACTTATATAAAGTTGTGGGACTCACAAGAGACAGATAAAAGAAGAATGTTCAAAAGAAATGCAATGGATGTCGTGCTATCCCTAATTTAAGTGACCGTCCAGACATTGTATCCTTAAATTGCCTGTGATCGTTCCGCTCCACTGATATTGGAGCCTGCTCTGTTGGCCCCCGTGGGTGCAGACGCAGCAAACAATCACGAGCTGCAAGACTTTCATCAATTCCTTAGTTTTGAATGCCACCCCAGACTGCACTTGTTCAAAGAAATCCAAACACACTTCTAAAGTTTTATTGCCTGCATTCCCACATGACAACGTTCTCAACAAATAGTTCTTTGTGAGGCATCTTTGAAAAATGATATCAAGAATAGGAACAAAAAAGTCGTGCAGATTTCGCTCAATTGCAGTGTTTCTTGGAGATAAAGGTCCTAAACCAAAATGGGACTTTGTTGATGGCTCCCCATGTAGCAGGACTACTCTTATTTCACAAGACAAATTGTTTTCATTAGTCTGGGCCATAGATCTTTTTTTCTTTAAGCTTAAGTCTCCAGTCGTTAAAATATAGGCTCGCTAGTTTTATTAAGTCCTATCAGGATATTTTGGACGTTTCCCGCTTTAAATGACGTTTATTGCTGCACAACTCTGCGAGGCACACTACAGTGAAAGATAATAAAAAGTTTTCCTTTTCTGCACTGCCAAATTGAAGCCATGTGTTGAATCGATATGACTTACCAAACTTTTCAAACTGTATTTCTGACTCTCCCATCATTCCTCCCTACAGACAAAATCTCTCTCTCCTTGCTGCCTTTCAATCCACACTTTACCTGCCTCCCTGCACAGAAACCTGAATTAATCTCCAAAGTATTCCTCTCATCTCTTTCTGTGTGTGTATGTGTGTGCACTTTCACATTTGGTGGTGCTCATGGGGGTACGTGTGTGTGTGTGTGGGTGTGTGTGTGTGTGTGTGTGTGTGTGTGTGTGTGTGTGTGTGTGTGTGTGCGTGCACACCGTCTCCTCCTTTCTGCATTACAGATTCACCAGCTCAACATGATACTGTTCCCCTGCCTGGAGCTCCGGGGCTTTGGGGGGTTTGTGTTTGTATAGCAGAGGCAGTACTTTCACTCATGTAGCCCCCAGTGGGACTTTTCTTTGACACTGTCAGCCCTTTGAACTCACTGTGACATCAAGCATCAGGTCACTTGTAGACAACCACCACACAAAGAGAACTCGCACTAATTGGCCCGCGTGCACCTGAGAGACAGTTGGGACATCAAAGTGCTTCCCCACCCAGTTGATAACAGCTTTGATGGGGTGACTTTGAAACTGTACATGTGTGGTTTGTACTCTAAATAACTGAGCTGTGCCTCACTGTTTGTGTGAACTTTGCTGTTCTATTTTCTCTGCACTCGCTAGTCATGTAACAAACATTACCAAGCACCCTGTTGGGAGCCTTCAATCAGCCTCAATAAGGACAGACATGCTAGGAGACATTTCTGTCAACATATTTGTATTTGGCTAATTCCACTTGTGTCCTTTTCCTTTGTGTTGGTTTTGAATGAATGATTTATTGTAAATATGTATTGCAAAAATGTAATTTGTGAACAGACCTGAATCAACGAAAATGACCCTTAGCTTATAAAATAAAGTGTGAAAAATCAATTAATCTCAGAGCTCAGAGCAGCCACTTAGAATCGTATTTTGCCTTCCAGACTTATGGACGTCCGCTGTGTCTTTGTGTGACCCTTCATCCTCTGGAAGGTGGACAGGTGGCGGCTACTGGTGGGCCTGGAGGGCCCTGTCAACCCCATACAGTCCAGCAGCTGACCAGAGAGAAAGAGAAAGCGAGGGAAAGAGGGCGGGGAATGGAGGGGAGACAAAAGAGATCAGAAAATAGAAAGAAACTGGAGGAGAAGTGTCAGAGCTAGAGAGAACTAAACCCGAGGTCTGAGCGAGCTCTATGCCGCTGTCATAGCTTCAACAGGAGGCTACGTCCCCTCTTGACTCCAACAGGCGTGGCAAAGCGATTGGTTTCGGTCCAGGATAATGGCCAGCTATGAATGCTGAGTGTGACTGCGGGGGACCATTAGGGCCACAATGGCCGACAAGACACTAAGCACTCCCCAGAGGTCTGAGGGGCCCTTTCATGCCTATCCTGGGGCTTGGAGGGCTGCTGGGAGCTGGTGGCCAGCTGGTTCTCTGGCTAGTGCAGCTTATTGCCATCAGCACTTTCCGCCCACTTTGAGCTGCCTGTTGGACACATGTGGGCACGCACACACACACACACACACACACACACACACACACACACACACACACACACACACACACACACACACACACACACACACACACACACACACACACGGCGGCACCTGTTTTAAGTATTAACCAGAGCAGTGCTCGGGGATCCTGATACTGCAGCCTCATCTGCCGAGGAAAGTAAAAGAAAGAAAGAGCAGATGGGTACATTTTTGTGTGCAATCCTTTTAATTTAAATGTCTTTTTTGGATGTTTAAAGCCAAAATTCCATTTCAGTCAAATCTAACCTTAGTGAGGCCAAAATGATTTATTCTCTGCTGTGCCGTGCTCTTACTGTTCATGGCTCCTGTCCTTATGACTTGGTTTCAGTTCAGAATGAAAGTATATTGTCTTGTTCACCTGAGCTCATTAATAGCAGTGCAACAAACCAATTATCGAGCCGATTTTGCAAAATCCGTCTGTGGAGAAAAGAAGGTTCATGTGTTATCTTCAGAGCACCACACAGGAAAAAGAGGCCGCAATCCAAAATGCTGTCACACCCAATTCAAGCCTTTTTAGAAAGATGCTGTGACTGCTGCGTCCTCCTCCCTCTAAGGTCTTAAATAGTGCGCTACTGCAGGCAGAAAACTTGTTTTGTCGACAGCCGGTTTGAAAGGCAAGCGTAATAAAAGGCTTTTCTTTTTGTGCTGGGCGGTGGCAATTTCATAAAGTCTTTTCAGAGCTGAAAGAGGGCGAGAGAAAGAAAAGTTTTACTAATTGACGTGGAAGCAGAAATTCAGCCGCCATTTCAGCCAGCCCCGATGAAAAGCCTATTAGGAACGTTTTGTCAATTACTTCTGCTCGCTTCTATACGCCTTGGCTTTTTAGAGGGACTCACTTTGTGTCTTTTTTATTTCCTCTACTGGCATGTTTTGCTGGCACTGCACACAATCACAAATTAAAGCTTTAGTTTCATGGCAATGACATGGAAAGTCTCAAGCTTTATTATGAGCTTTGAAAGAATGCCAAGGAAGTCAACTCTTGATCGCTCGTCCTTGCTTCACTGGCTCAATTTAGTTCCAATGCATTAAAACCTCCATTGAGTTCTAGTCAAGGTTTTTGTATCAGCTTGTTCTTTAGTCGGATCACATCTTTAGAGAATCACCGCCAAAATGAAATAGTAAGACTCAAGGTGTCTGTCAATGCAATTAATCTTCTTTACACTTTCGTCTAAACAAAACTAGTAATCTCTAACAATAAAAGATAATGCCTTCAAAGGTAAATGAGGCCTTCATATACAAACTAAAAAAAAAAGAATATAAGAGCAATAGCAGAGCACAGCCATAGGACGTGATCAAATGCTTTACACAATGGTACTTTATACAAGATGAATTGTAGCACCTGTGTTGGCTTCAGTTCTGCCAATTCACATGCAAATGGTGTTCAAAAGAGTGAGTAATTTTGGTAGACGTCGTCAAAAATGTGTCTTTGGTAGTCGGCTCTGACGAAGCACCGTGGAGATCAGCAGTTTCCTTGAAATCGTATCGCATTCGATGTGGTTCCACCTTGTAAGGATCAACTTGATGCTATATCTTCAGTTTCTCTTGCTGAATACTGACAGGTATTATTTAACTTCCCCATTCTGTTGGAAATACTTCTCAGAGCTTTTATCGTGGTGTTTCTGTGAGCCTGCCTCTTTGCCTTCATCTACATTGTGAAACACCACTTTAAAGAAACCTCCATACAAATTGCCCTGCAATGAAATTGATGCTTTGCTCCCCTCAAACATTACCTCTTAAAATAGTCTTGAGTACACAAAATGGGTTCTCAGTTAAATGCATTTTCTCAGAGGACTTGCATGAGCGTTTATGGTATGTTAATACCAGTTCAGTGGGAGCAGGAGGCTTGCTATATGTGTCAGAGAGAGCCTCAATAGACAGAACTATCTGACAGAGGTCAGCTGATGTCGAGGTACATCAATTTTATGAACCTTCACCTCCCGCACAAGCTCCCTGCCACTCATGTGTTAAATGGGTCTTGTAGACAGAGGAGAATGCCTTTGTGCTGAAATAAATGGAGGGGAGAGAATGGGGTTAAGACGACTCCTTTGAGCTGCATCAACCTACATATGTTCATCTTTCTTTTTCTCACTTCTCTCTTTTCTCTTTAAAAAACAGGGGGAATTTATTTTTATTTTTATAAGACAATCCAAAACAAACCTTTTATAAGGCACAGTTGCCATGGCCATATTCTTCCCCTTAAAACTACCTCAGGCATATTCACGACACAAAGAGTCTCTGCACGTGTGTACTGTATGTATACAATATCATTCCACTATTATAAATCAGCCAGAAAGATAATAATTTGTATTTTTTGTCCTCTAGAGATGGATTGACCTGAGATCAGGCTGATGTGAGAGATGTTCAGCTGAGCTAAACAAGGGCTTTAGTAACACACACTTACAAATACACACATAGTGTAAAGACATTTACGCACGTGGTTCATGTCCATGTACACACACCCTACTTACACACACAACCAAATGCATGCAAAAACACACACACTACACCCTGAACAAACCCCTAATTTACTCTCTCTCTCTTCACTCCACACACACACACACACACACACACACACACACACACACACACACACACACACACACACACACACACACACACACACACACACACACACACACACACATACACTGAGAAGAAATTACTTTGAACTTGGTGTCAGGCGGCGTGAATGCAGCTGGGAGCAACAGGGTCACGAAGCTCTTTGAGAGGTGAGATGAGGTCCAGCCTTTCCTCCCCTGTCTGTCTCTGCTCTGATGTGCTGATGGCTGACGGGGGTCGGGGGTTGTTGTGGTACACATTAGACCGTGGGGCGCGGCCCACAAGGCTCTCTTTGTTGCGGGGGGCACTCTTTGCCACTGCAGAAGACTTGTACTGTCTCCACAGACCACATCAGACAGTCATTTTGGAATCTTCACACTCCAAAATCTGAATTATTACTTACTAAAAAGGACAGAATATAGAGAAACATGTTTAATATAGATATAAGGATTTCACATTACTTTGTGTATCTTTTATTTTTGGGGATTTTGCCTCATAATAACAATCATCCTGGCTAAAGATTTTTCAATCAGAAATATACTAATATTGAGTAATATATTCTGCTCAGTGACTATTTAATGAAGAAAGATGCGACTTAGTCATGTGGTGATGACACAGTGATGAGAGCACAAGCTTTTCTGGTACTTACTATAAATTAACAAATACTTTTAATTAAAGGACTATGGTAAACAAAAACACAATCAAACTGATGACTTGATTGATTCTAACTCTGAGTTAGTATGTTTCATTTCAGGGTTGGTTAGCAGAGCTGGAACTGCTGCCAAGTTTAATAAATCGCAGCAGACGAGACTGTATGTAATGTATTAATAGGCCACATCATTACATTATTTGCATCTGGAAAGGATCCAACTGTGGACACACTTCTACTGAACTGAACTGAGCTGAAAGCAAAACGCAAACAGACTTATCTCATACACTAGTGGCAGGTTACCTACCAGGGGACAGAAATGTGATTATAAATATCAGACTTTTGCTAATGCATTATCTATTGTAATAATATAATTTAAAATAAACCTCCGTGCCTCCGAGCCTCCGTGCCTTGTGCATATGCAAAACTGTAAGCATGCAAATAACTGATTTCATAGAACAATGTTGTCGAATAAAAACACAAGGCGGAAGATTAGCAGGGGCAAAACAAAGGGAGCATCAATAAAAAGGGATCATATGTGTTCGTATAGGCAACCCCCTAAACACACACACACACACACACACACACACACACACACACACACACACACACACACACACACACACACACAGATTAATTGCATTCTTCATTCATTGTGAGGCAGCCTGCTGCTAATTAGCTTAGGCATGGTTTTGCTTATTGTATTTATTTAATTACTTCATGGGCTGCACCAAGGTGTCATTTAGAATGAGAAAGGGGGCATTTCTTGCTCTGGTTTACACACACAAAGGGATGGAAGTGCTGCGGCTGATTGCTGTTACCATGAGAAATCTTTCTTTCTGCGCCAAATGTGAAACAAAACCTAACAACTTCCCTTTAGTGTTTAGCTCTTGCTTCATGGCATAAATACACTAATGCTAATCCAATAAACAGATCATGTTTATGGTTCTTAATGTTTTCAGAATTTATCACAACAAAGTTTTATTTTAAGAATAATCTCAATAGTTTTTTAGAGAATTTCTTTTGCCAGACTCTTTGGAGGCGCATGAATTCAAAACAGCATCAGAAGATGGAACATTTTCTTGGAAAATCGCCCCCTAAAAGTTGTCTCTCTTGCTGAAGTTGACAGTTTTGCAGAATCAAGAGACACTTTCAGGTGATTGGGCGTCCAGCTGAGTTTGGGTGAAAACACATTCCATATGTATTGAGTATTATAATGGGAGCAACTCTAAGATGCTCCTTTTTCTGCCAGATTACTGACTTCAGACACCAAATCCCCGTTGAGGCTCTACTTTGCATCTGTGTGCGCGTGTGTTGTCTTGTGTGCATTGCTTTGTCTACCATATGAATATACGGCGTGCCAGCGTGTTTGTGAGCGCTGTATGTCTATAGATGTTTGTTGACATCTAAATATATGTCGAGGTACCCTGACAAAGGGTACGGCAGTGTCTCTATGAAACATCTAATCAGGAGCCATTTTCCCAGCCATGCTTACATCCTGCTGCTAGCAAGCAACAGATGGCAGGACTGGGCACTGTGGCCGATTTAGTCCAGTCGTGTTTGCTAGGAAGTAATTGTGTTTTAACCTGGAGAGAAAGGGAATATTACAGCCATGCAGGCAAACAAATTATAGTCACCTCACTGGCCGACAGATGACTCTATTTGTCTCATGACCAGATGGAGTTTGAAGAAAATAAATTGGCCTGTGATGCTGCATGGACTGGATGCACTTGTGTGTGCAGTTTGTGTGGGTGCATCTGACTGTTTGCTAGCCCGTCTCCTTGTCTGTCTTTCTACCTGTCTGTCTACCTGTTTATCTCCCCAACAGCTGCCTGTCTGTTCCCTCATATATCAGCCTGTCTGTTTTTGTTTTGTGGCAGATGTTTTAGTGCTGCAGGTCTTTATATTAGAAAAGGCGGCAGAGGGAGAAAAACTGTTCAAGTGGATTAGAGCGTCCGTACATTCACCTTAGCGTCGTACCGCAGATTGTCTTTTGATGCCGAACACCGCCCTGGGGGACATAAATACGAGAAACTGGTGTGGTTTCAAGATAAGTATTCATTAGCATGAACGGCAACAAAAGACGTGCCATGCTGATCTCCCTACAAATAAAGTCACTTTTTCTATTTCACGTCTCCCTGATTTTCAACACTCGCTGTTTATATAAAACATTCTTGAATGAAGTGTTCATTCACTGTCAATTCCTGCGCCGTGTGCCAACTGTGTGCATCAGAAAATCCCCTGCAATCTTTGTTTTGGCTAGTGTGAGGCTGCAAGTGATTACCCAGAGTGCTTTCGGAAGTTAATGTTCGTGGTCTGCACAACGGGATTCTAGGAGTGATGACAGAGGAAGTGCCTCAGGGCGAGCGTCTCTTCGCTGCCATCTCACTTTCACTGTTTCCTACGTCGCGTTTATCCCAACAGATGGCTCCAATGCTAAAACACACAGGCAGTGAGGCTGTGAAGAACTGCGTGGGACGAGACAACACAAAGATGTGCTGAAGGTCCCAAACCAACAAGTGTGAAGTCATGTAGAATTGACTAATGGGATGTCAATAGACTGTCATGGGTTGAAATAACTTGGCCAAAAGGCTTTGTCATGCTAAAGCAATCATGCACCATCTTATGATCTCATCGGTATATTTCCACTATAACTTTATTTTATTAACTTTTTTAATGCAGCAAAATCCAGCTGGTTAAAAGTGATGAGATATAGAACAGCAAGAAAACCTGCAGGAAATATGCAAAATAAGAACTTCGAGGAATGGCTCATATCGTCTTTGGGCAGTCCCTAAAGCAGCAAGTGTTGCGAGAGTAAAAGTGTCGGGAATATGACTTAATGTCACCTTGGCCCCGAACTGTAGCTCATTCTGCCAAGTGATGCCTGAAGTGTTTTCTTTGCATATCAAAGAAGAAGAGTTCAGCTTTGCCTTCAGGCCGCTGAAATGACACACAGCACGACGCCAGAATGTGACTCACTGAGTGGTTCAGCGGGATGGAAAAGTCTGTGTGTGTGTGTGTGTGTGTGTGTGTGTGTGTGTGTGTGTGTGTCAGACAGAATGGTTGCACGGCATCCAGAGTACCCCAAAAGGCCAATTTATGTTGTCTAACATGAATTGGCATTTGTTCTTAACGACAATACTGTATATAAACCGCAACAATTTAAAGCCACCAGTTGTAAGGAACATTGCCTTAAGAAAATATGAAGTGATTTGCATGTAATCTGTTGACGGTGGTATCCTTCTAAACCACCAAGAAAGTAATGTTTTTAAATGCGTCTCGGAAGTATTCCGAAGCCAGTGTATGTGTGTGTACGTGTTTGTGTGTTTAGTGTGTGTTGAGTGGGTGGATGACCACAGTGGAGTGTGAGGTGAATGTCACACCCATCAAAGTGCACAGGTAATGATGCACTGTAGCTGGCATAGCTACAAGGGGATAACCTAGATGTCCATTTACCTGCCACCCTCTCCCTCCAACACACACACACACACACACACACACACACACACACACACACACACACACACACACAGTCCCTCGGGCTGCCTTTCACACAACCTCGTGTCCTTTTACAGTGAGCAGCGGAGCGTGCTGGTGTGACTCCTCTCAGGCTCTACTGACGGAGGAAAATGCTGCATAGAGACACGGGTAGTGGGTGGTGATGATGTTAAAGGTTAGGGATTCATAAGCATCGGCAGGATAATAATTGCCCACTGGCATTTGTGTTTAGTCAGACATACTTTTATTTAAGAGTTTGAATTCAGCCTTCAAATTTTCTATACTCTGTATTTTATGGACAATACGTTTTACGATATAAAGTTCATTGAACCATTGGATACGTTTGAATTCCCCATTTAAATAGAGATACATTGTTGTTTAGATATTGTTTACTTACACAAGGCTAGAAAAAATGTAAGACGTACTTACTTATTCATGGTTTCTTTCATTGTTATCATGACATAAACTGCTCATAAGGTTGAAATAATAAGCTATATTTTCTTTAGATTGTGAAATAAAAAATCTGACATTACATTAAGTAGAGCAAGTCATTATGTTTTGACTTGGTTTTCTCGTTATCATAAAATAATGATATTGAGATTTTATGTAAACCAGCTTGATCATGAAATTCATCTTCTTCATCCATGTCCACTCTGACCATTCAAATTTAATAAAACATTATTCATGTTACATGTATCTACACACTGACATGCAAGCAGACACCGGATTTACCAAACACTTTCACACTACCAAGGATGCATATGCATGTGAATGCTGCACATATATGTATGCGTATAAATACATCATGTACACAGCATGTCGAAACCATGCATGTTTCACAGCTTAATTACGTGAAATGACTGTACACTGCCCTCGACCAGAGAAGGTGTCAGGGCCACAGAAACCAACAACAACCTTCATCTTTGAAAGAAAGAATGAGAAGCGAGTGGACATTTACAGTGAAATGCTTTGGATTCAGCCGACTGTAATTATTCTCCCGCCTCCTCGCTGTGCGTGACTAACACAGAAGGGTCAGTGGCAGCTGTAATTATTATACCGTGGCCTTTTGTTCTCTTTACCATTTCAGATCATTATTGTTATACTTCCTGGGGAGGAACTGTTCACATCTCCATTGTTATCTGCACCAGAGGGTTACATTACATAGTATGTTGTATGTGAATAGTGACACACAAAAAACAAAGATTTAATAATGAGCTGCAGGGGCACTGATGTTTATGGACTATGCGATGCATTGTGTTATTGCAGCTGTGTTTTTATTGATTGTGCAACTCTGATAAGTATTTTTTAATTTTTTTTTATGCCATATAAACATATACATATGCTTTAAAAACATACATTGAGGATACTCTTTTAGAAGAAATATATGTTCAATATAATACATTGGTAAATAATTGGTCTACAGTACGCAGCCAGTGCTTTACTGTTTTCATTTTCAAGTGTTTTCTTAAGCTATGGTCAAGTTCATGTTCTATTAGCCTCCTCATTCCTGCTTCTAGCTTGACTAAATGAGCCTCCGTGTTGGTTAACTGGGCTGAAAACATTCCCCGTTAAGGTAAACAAGATTGTACTTTCTGCTATCTCCCACATGACTCTGCCCTAAACCAAATTAAGACACTCATTTGCATAAGCGAGATGGATGAGATAGGAGGAAAACACTTCTCTCTCTGGAAAATAAGTGCACTGTTAGACGATGTGGGAATCTCAGATGAGATGTCGCAGCGTATTAGTATGGCCATGCTTCATCATTTCTTCATACAACGTTTTGCTGTAATAACTTTTTAAGTGTTTTTGCTTTTGATAAAATATAAAATGCTCTGACTAATAAAATGGCAAAGAGTGTGACTGTAAATTTCAAGTTAGGAGAGTGCATTTTGTTTCATAATTGATTGTTCGTGAACAAACCAGAGCGTTATGCAGCACTTGAAGTAATTACACATCTATAAATAATACATTTAGCAATTTTTTTTCTGTCCCTAATTTCGATTCACAACCAGAGTTCCAAATACCAAATAACATAAAGTATTATAAATCAATGTCGCACGTTACTGATACTGTGTATTGCCTCACCAAAAGATGAAACACACTCGAAGCGTACAAGTCTTCACCTAGAGACCCCTCTGCCTCCCCTCTGTCCTCAACAAACCCTGCCCAGTGAACGGAACAGCCAGACACACAGTAGGGTTTGTTTGTGTACTAAAAACAGCACCCCAATTTGCTGCAATCAGACACTGTGTATGGGCCGGGGCACCTGGAGCGCTCTGTGTGCTCCCACCCTGTGGTGAAATTGCTGTCAACACATTTCCCCTCGTTTCAGCGTTGGTAGGCTCTGGTAAGCAGCCGTGCTCTGTCCACTATCCACACCTCCCCCACTGGGAGAAATATCATGCTCCATCCACTACTCCACATTTGCTACCTTCGGCTCTCCAACGCGCATGGAGAAAATTATTGTTTTCTTTATATTGTGTGTTCCTCGCTATACCTTACTTTCTTTCATTGCTGTGTTCTGCTGCACAAAACCATGAGACAGAAAGCAAATTGTTTTCGACAGCTCGCTTTACTTTGCAGGCAAATTAAGCAGGAGTGTAATGTGAATATGAAATATGATTTCTTTGTAACTGTTGGTACTGTCGCTGAATGAAAAGTGCTACTTTACTCCAGGCAGCTGTAACGCACGCTGATATAATAAAGGAAAACACATGAAATCAGTGTTTTGACCTCCATAATATTCAGTTTGTTTGAATTATTTATTGTACAGTTTTTTGAAGAGACAATTAATTTGCTGTAAACTTTGTATCAACAACCTGTACAATCCCATGTGTAAGAGTGACTCATTGACTTAGACCATTAGTGAGATAATGTAAACAGTTGCCAAGGAGAGAGGGAGAGAGAGAGAGAGAGAGAGAGAGAGAGAGAGAGAGTTATTTGCATAAACCCCTGGGAGAGAGTAGAAGTGGCGTCATGAATAATGCATTATCGCTTAATTTATGGCCAAACTTTAAATAGCGTTGAAACACAGGAGACGCTACTATATGAAAATCCATCTTGTAATATTATTTGCCCAGCGAATATGCTTTAAAACCCACAATCTCAGTTAGAGTAATTAAACAATATCCTGACAATGATAAACATAATAATTGCATGTTGTGTATGTATCTTGCTTTGACAACTCTTAATTGAGATATGTTATATATTTGTTTAAGTCCAGCATATATTTGTGTTCTTATACACCATTTCCTGTTTGCCAGCCGATGCACACACGCTATCCCAAATGACCTGCCTTAAATATTATGACATCCAATACATAGCCTGCTAGTTTTCATTTCTATTATTTAAAGATCGTAAAGGCTATGCCACAAAATCAATCATCACCACAAGGCTGGCAGAAAACTTTTAAATCCAGGTCAGGAGAAAAGGTCAGGAGAAAAGGAAAGGCAGTAAATGAGAAAATCATAAAGAGTGTCATCGATGTAAATGCAATAGTAAGCCACTTACTGTATACCTGCAGATTCATGTTTATGATTCACACCTTTGTCGTCAAGAGTTATGAAGCGTATTTTACTTGAGGTAACTTTGGCTACTGGAGGCTATGGAGCATGCAGACACTGAAATGTGATATGTGGTGCATAAAAAACCAGCAACAGGGAGCTGATTGCAGTCTATGCAGCCTACCTTCACCCATCCTCTGTTCCTCTCCTTCATGGTAATGAGGCGATGAATGGCAGCATGTCTACAGGCAGGGGAAGCAGACGCGCCATGCAGCTGTGGACTCCTACGCATGAGACACACACACACACACAAACACACACAAACACACACACACACACACACACACACACACACACACACACACACACACACACACACACACACACACACACACACACACACACACTTCTTCTCATCCCTCAGGCTCCCACCTGAAGGCCTGGGACTTAAATGACAGAGGGGTGGAGGTGGGTAGGATGGATTGGTACAGACTGTGATATCCTACGGTGGTGGCAGAAAGGAAGAGGAAAGGAGGAGGTGGTGTGACCTGTGAGATAATGAGTTGTTGTCTGGCATTCTTCTGACTTTTTTATTGCCTGTTCTATATTCTGTCTGCAATGTGACCATAATGCCCAACTGCATTGATTATCCTAAATGTATGCTTGTGTGAAGGAGCGTGAGGAAGGTAGATCCTGTCCAGCAAACCAGCATTCTGTTCCTTAATAAGACAGCGAGGTCTTATTTACCTTACTCTTGGTCCAATTAAAATGATGGATGCTGTCAGAACTTCAATTAAACTGACAGAGATTCAGAAGACCTGCACTGAGTGGTGGAAAGATACAATCCCTTACCTCTCCGTCATTTGTCAGCACATCAGGCTTCCCAAACGATTTGTTTTAACTGTTTTCCGAAGCGACGACAAGTGCTTTGTGTTCAACGCGCTGTCAAGATCTGACTTGCATATTGCTTTGATCCTGTACTGGATCTTCCACTTCCAACTATGAATTCCAACTCCTGCCTCACATGCTTGATACAACACTGAGTGCAGAACATGGAGATACCTTGTGCCCTATAGCTGCTGCCACAGCAGGAATCCTGTCACTATCCTTTGTATTTGCGTGGTTAGCGTGGGCAATAAGAGATCAAAGGGTAGCCAGCAGACAATTACTATAAGACCTTATCCTGCTGCAAAAAATAGAAAACCTGCTGTGTATTGAAAAGTGGCTTTAGAGACACAAAGGGCAGAGACAGCTCAGAGAGAGACACAACAGTATGTTTGAAGGCATGATGGAACAAAAGAGGCAGTTTGTGTGTTATTTATATAAAGTGAGGCATGATTACGCAACTGCTTGTACTATTGTTATTTTTGTGTCACATCTATCACTATTTGTGTTTCTCTAGGAAAGTTTAAGGTGCATATTATTTATCTTTTGTACAGCATACAATGTTTGAAAGGACACCTGTCGTAAGCACTAATGTGATGGTGGTCAGCGAGGCTTCAAAAAGAAAAAACAAACCCAGAGAGCTGCAGTGAGGATGGCAACAGGACTTACAATCCTCCTAGTGAAGAGCTAACAGGTACTGAAGAAGTTCAGCGAACAGCAACTTTAACAGTACAATAACTGCCATCCATCCCAAAGGCACAAGCAGCTTTATAATCAATATGTTCAGACAGAACTCGCCGACTCTTAATGATGCACAACTCACAAGGAACTCCAGTTCTTTTTGTTGTCGTGTTGTTTGTCTATGTACACCTAGATAAGCATCAATCTGCGATAAGCACCAACTTTCTCCCAAGTTGAAACCTTTTCAACCAGTGCTGAATTCCTCCATTCTTTCTCCCAAACTTCCACACATGTGCAGTGCATCACATTGGTTTAGTTTTGAATGGGTAGCTTGTTGTATCTTTCAAATGTCTCCCCCCCCCCACCCCCAATCTCACCACAGACGATAGCTCTGCTCCCGGAACATTGTGCAGAGATCAAAAGTGTATCAATCAGCATTCTGGCATTGTCTCCTTGTCTTGCTCCTGCAGTGAGAGCGTGTCTGAGAGGTTGTACTTGTCTTGCCCTTTCTAATCCCTCGAGGATCTCAGGAGTCTGTGTGTTTCTGCAGGTTTGATCTATGCAACGGTATCAGATAGTATGCAAGTCAATATCTACAGTACAGACCCTTTTGAAACAAAAGGATATAAAGGAGAGCTAAAACTTTTTTCGCCAAGACAGCAGCCAAGACAACAGTTGAAACCTGAAAAAATTATCTTAAACTCATCCCACAAACATAATCAGCACAAACCTGTTGAGTATGAATCAATGCAGGTTTAAATGTAAAATCATCCTGAATATGTATTGTATTACTGTAATGACATAAGAGCTAAGGATGAGATGCACATGGTAAAGCCAAACACTGCAGGGATTTATAGGATGACAAGGATATCAAAGGAACAGAAAACATTACCAATTCAACAGTGAATACATCGATAGCAGCACTGCACGACAAACCTGCCCATCAAAAAAAAAAAGATTCTCTCTTCTCAGAAGTGCTCTTTTAGGCAAATATTGCATCAAAAGATACACCCACCATCATAAATCAAACATCAGGAGTCATCGTATTTAATACACAGCTCTTCTTTTCTGCCCCTCTGTCTCCCGGTGATGCATTAAACACACACATTCTCTGAGGGGAAACCTGTGATCTCAGAGAAATATTTATTTTCTCATGCTGTGAAGCAGTTCATCTGAGATGCTTCAGAAAATTGCTCCTATTCCCTCTTAGTGAAAAATGTCTAAAAGACTGAATACAGCTTTGCTGCCTTTGAAAATGTATCCCCTGCGGGCTTTTTGGCCACTCCTAAATCCCTTAGTTACTTTCATTGTTTGTGTTGCTGTAAATATTTCATAAGCACGTTTCAATATTTATTCATCTTTTTTCTCCACGTAGATAACCGTCTCACTAACTCCCTTGTATCATGCATTTTAATGCACTGAGTGATCACGTCCCGCAAGCGGTGTGTGTGAGTTTTTCTACCCCTCCCTCTGTACTACAAGAATATTCATTAATAAAACATAATGGATGCCTCTGCCAAGAATCACTCCCTTCCAATAAATATGGTGTACAATAGGCTGGCATAAAAGCTCTCATCCATTCAAATGAAAATCACATACATCTTCAGGTACTGTTATCAAACACATCAAAAACATTAAAATGTATTCTGAAAATGTTGTTTTTAAAAAGATTACCAAGTACACCATACGTATTTATTTAACTTTTCTTGAGTTCCTGAATTGTAATGAAATTGCCCACTGATTTAAATTAAAATTCAGTCCAAAAATCAAATATATTTACTACTTTTTGAAAATATTTACAAGTGAACATCTTGCAATGAAAAGTTGTATTAAAGATTTCACTAAACACAATATTTGACATATTGTCCCCCTTTAGTTGCAGACCAGTTAGTACACAGTGGTTTATCGAGACATCCAGCAGACACAGAGCAATGTCAGCATTCATTTGAAGTTTGAAGCTCTCCTCTTGTAGACCAACGCCTAGAGGAAATATCTTGCCTTTAAACAGCTAAATACTCCACTGTGTGGCTAACGTTGTCTCTTAGCTACTGGGCAGGTGGCATAGAGTGGGCTATTATCATATTTGTCATGGAAACATTGGCAGGCTGCGTCTGAAAATGACACTGATGGGAACCAAAATAAAACAATTGAAAGACGCTGAAGGAGAACCCACTTAGTCGGGTGATAAGTCTCTTTGGGTTCATTATTATGAACTTATAGACCTTAAACCATTGTTAATATAACACATTAATTATAATAGTTACATGAAACCACAGACAATAACAGAATGATGTTCTAATTGAAACCATCCAAAATGCTATGTTTTTGGGAAAAAATGTCCACCGTAACTTTGTTTTGAATCTGTAACTCTGCACACGTGTTTCAGAAAAGATAGAATATCAAGTTATTAGCTGGACCAGAAGTTCCCCGAGGCTGCAGCAGTAGGCTCGGGGCAAATCCTGAGGACTCAAACACGGTAAATACTTATTTAAATGTGTTCGCACATGCTTGAGTTATCTCGTATATTTCCCTCCTCTCTTTGTCTTCTGTCCATCCCACCATCATAGAACGGTTATTATTTTCTCAGTAAAAACACACCTGGCTGCTGGTAAAAAATCCACTATTCCCTGTTGTTGAAACACAACATAGATCTTCAATATTTAACTTCCTCCCTTCATACATGGCTTGTTAAATCTGCATTTTTTGTATATATACTCAAAAGTCAAGCAGTGTGGAACACAGGTTTAAATTAAAACATAATTATAATATAATATGATAAGTTATGTGATACATAATTAAAACCTTTTAATACCAGAGAAATGGAGATGCTCTTTTAACAGACAAATGGTCTCCGGCGCAAAACTAAAGTGAACAGTGTAAGTTTGAATAGAGGAATTTAGATAAATTATGAATTAGGTCTTAACAGCTAAGGAGAAATACCTGCCCTTTCTTAATGAGTGGTTGTCAGCTTCACATAAGAACCCTTTTGATCACTATGCTTATTAAATCTTTTTTTTAAATCCAGATCATAATGACAGGCATATTGTTAAGAATTAATCATTTTAATGCCTAAGCAATAATCATGCAGGGAACTTTTGACACAAATGGTTACTGGAGAACTGAAAGGGAGCTCAATCACCGTGTCTAATTGTGCGACAAGCTCCTGTTTCTCTGGCCACAGTCCAAGAAGTCCTCTTGGACCTGCTGTACTCCATAAACCAAAGTCTGAATGTTCAAGGTGAACAGGAGTTTTCTTTATCATGTCAGAGAAGTTTAAAGTGTCTCAGAGAAGGGCACAACCCTCGGGGGCTGGAAGCAGCAGCGTTACTCCTCCAAATAATCAGCTGGCAAGATCATTTAGTTTGGTGTATGTATATATATATATATATATATATATATATATATATATATATATATATATGTAGTTATTTGTATTTTATTGGACCTTTACAAAAGATATTTTCTTGATGTCAAAAGATATTTTCTTGACCAAATTGGCTCCACAAACATGTTACTTTTCCTTATTTGTTTTATTGTGTTTTTTAGTGCATCATTTTTGAATGTGTATTTTACTCTGCTCTCTTTTATGTTGATATGTTTTGGCCCCTGTTATTGTCAATCTGGTTTAATTGACGTCTTTTCCTTTGTGACCTTAGTCTGTGATAAGTGCAATATAAATAAACTTTACTTACTTACTTAAACCAGTGCAAACCAGCAGACAAGAGGGACGAGAGGAGCGAGAAAGACAACTCTACTGCCTATTCAAGTCAATGAAAATGTATTATAGTATTTTAATTTGTGTGTTTGAAAACACAATGTGGGATCTTTAAAGGGTTGTTTTTTGGGATAAAATGGCGGCAATAGATTACAAATAGCCACCAATCTTTTACTCTGTGTGAGTCTATAATTAACCAAAGTTCAAACAAATCAAACTGAGACCCAGTGGAAAAAAAGGACATTAATATTTCAATTTTTCTTTTATTAATTTAATCACATTTCATATGCTGATTTGAATTGGCCACGCTCCTTCACTCAGAGTTGACTCTAATCCCAATCTAATTACTAATTATACGGTTGGAGGTTGATTGGACCAATCCTCCCAGCCAAAGCCAATTTGACTCCCTCTGATGTCGAGCACCTTTCATGTGCGATGTCTCCCAGGTTTTGAGGACACAGTGTGTGACTGTGTGTGTGTGTGTGTGTGTGTGTGTGTGTGTGTGTGTGTGTGTGTGTGTGTGTGTGTGTGCACGACTCTGTGTGTGTATATGTCTGTGTTTTAATCAAGTCATTATTCAGCACCCTCAGTTACTAACAAATGTTTTCCCACTGCTTTTAGCTGACAAAAAAATTAAACAACAAACAAAAGGTTCTGACCCCGGCTCGCTCCTGATAAGTTATCTCAAAAGAAATATGTTTTGGTTTTGTAAAAGCTGCCCAGCTTTTATAATAAATGAAATACCCGTTAATACAAATAATGATTAATTCATATTTTTGTATACTTTAAATAAAGACATACTTTATTGCGAAGAAAAGTTTGGCAGTTACAGAGACGAACGATGCTAATGGTCTTCTAATCACAAAAAACTTGATCAGATTGACGTCTGATCAATAAGTTAAAATAACAGAGTTTTGTGTGTTACAATGCCTTTACCAATAAAGAATAAAGAAAAGAGAAGTTGAGGGAAGAAATGGGGAAACAAACGTAACTGAATTGACAACTGATTGCAAGACTATTTGTTTAACGTCGTACTGGCCTCTCCTGGGAACCAATAAAGAACCAGGTCACGACCTCTCCTATTGATAGTCCACCCCGTTCAAAGACAGGTTGAGGCTTCTGGGAACCTGCATTTGCTGACTGGCACTGACTGTGTTCATGCTGCTGTCGACCTAACAGCCAAGAAACAAGAGGACAAACTGTCTCATGACAGAATCCATCTTGACCATCAAGACTTTCAAACCAACCTGTCAGTGGCGTAGATACGATGGGTCACAGTGACAACTATTGTGATGGGCCCTGTGCATGTTAGTTACCAGTTATGAAGCGAAAACATACGTCTCATCACATGATCAAATAGAGACTAAACATTGGACAACATCAACATAAATATAGATATACAAATACATTTGCATACCAAGCAATCATTGCAGATTGACAGTAATTATAAGAGGAAATGTAAGTCAACCTCAAACAGGCTTTAATAGGACCGATAACCTTTTTTTTTTTAACTTTCTCAGGAAAATATGCAAACACATTAAAATAAATACTTTTAGTTTCATGCTTTTCTATTGCTAGTTTTGGGTTAAACACATTAAAATGACAAAAACATGGGTAAAATAGGAATTTCATGGAAATAACAGCTTAATTGGAACACAAGCAAATGTATTAATTTAAAACTGGAAACTTTCTTCTTCATATATATATTGTATTTTGTGCTTAGCTGTAGATACATGTTCTGTAGGTTATGCTAGCAATACATAGGAATGAAAAACAAACAGCTCAAGAGCTTCTCAAGGCAAAGAAATGGAATATTCTTCAATGGTCAAGTCAGTCACCTGAGCTCAACCCAAGTGAGTTTGCGTTTCATTTCCTTCAGATAAAACTGAAGGCAGAAAGACCCACAAACAAGCAGCAACTGAAGGAGGCTGCAGTAAAGGCCTGGCAAAGCATCTCAAGGGAGGAAACTCAGCGTTTGGTGATGACTTTGGGTGTAATACTTCAGGCAATCATTGACTGTAAAGGATTTTCCTTCAACTATTAAAAAATATTATTATATTCACTATTATGTTGGTTTGTCCAATTACTTCTGAACCTCTGAAAACGTGGGGGAGTGTGTAAAAATGGCTGTAATTCCTAAACAGTTCATGTCATATTTGTGTTATATCCATTGAAATAAAGCTGAAAGTCTACACGTCAACCACATACAATGCTTTACTTAAAATCCATTGCAGTCTTGTAAATAGGCAAAATTAGAAACATTGTGTCACAGTCCAAATCCTTATGGCCCTGACGGTATATAGGGCTCTATGTGCTTGTGTGGCTGTAACCGCTCATAGCTCAGCAACGTGGGCAGTGTGTATTTGGAAATGTCATCTCAATTAGTTGTTAAGCCCCGAGTCGTGAGAGCTCTGACAGACCAGTAATGAATGGCGCCACACTGGGACTAAAATACACGCGGCAAACTGCAAGGAATGACCAGAATATTATATTTCCTCTTAACAACTTGTCGCAGGGACAGAATGATAACCGTGTGGGCGGTTGCTGTGTGTGTCACTGGGAAAAAGACAGGAGTGCAGCTGTTGTTGCCATAAAACGTCCATTACATCTTCATTATCTTTTATCTTAGCTGTTTTGTTTGGAGGTGCAGGGGCTCGATCGAACATTCCCTCTGTCCTTCCAATTTCCAGCTTCAGTCGCTATACCTTCAAATCTTTAGTCATTGTCTGTGTCCCTACTGGCAACATGTACATCACATTTCTTTAGAAGCTATAATATCAGCCAACAGACAAAGACTTTCAAATTATCCTTATTCCCTCCCGATGATGGTATAGATTCAAGGCGGCTGTAATGGGGGGCTTTGTATGCAGACAATTAGGGTCTTGTGTAATTAAACTGTCTTTTAGCTATCACAGTCATTACATGGGCCACATCTGAAGACAGAATGCGGACATTAGGCAAGTCACATTAAAATGTAATTGACTGGTAAATACAGTAAACAAATAAATTATCTCCACAGCTGTGCAGCTCGAGTCAAAGAATCAGCAAGAAAAAGACTGCTGCCATGGCCTTGACTAGAGAAGCATTAGTATTACATTGTGGTGCTTGTTTTAGATTCAGCCATGTATACTTCTTTTTCCTGAGCCTTTCTTGTTAACATTGCAATAACTGCTACTTCTTTTGACTTTCTGTTTAAACATTTGTCCATTAAGTTTAAGTTGAAGCCATCAGTTAAATAAAACTGCCTTTTGCTTTAAACTTTTCTTAACTTCATCCTTTGCAGCTGCAACTAGTTGGGATGTCATTGTGAGGCTGCCAGAGGAAGCTGTCAGTCGTGACTTTTGACAACCTGCGTGATGGAGGTTTCCAACAGAGTCATGGTCTTGTTAATGACTGCATCGCACAATGAGCCTGATTTAAATGCACCAATCAACCCTTATCTAAATATCAACCCTGATTATTAAGTAGCTCCATATCAGTAGCCCTGATTGAAGACATTTTATTATTAATTATTCCAATAATCTTAGCTCACATAGACATGATGTTGGAAAATATCTGGTTTTAAGAGCATGAAATTATTGCATGAAATTTAATTAAAGTTGGGTTAATTACCATTTTAGCAATGGAGCTAAAAAAGGAATAATACCTACGGCAAAAGTCATCAAATAAAAGGATGGCTTGAGTTTTTATATTTAAAGGGATGGTTTGTGTCTTTTGAATTGGGGTTGTATGAGGTATCATCATAGCCACTGTATTACCTGCAGTAGACGGAGGTCGGCATAATCCCAGTCTGGAGAATCCGACTGGAGTACCAACACGGGAGCAAAGTGATGTACTGCTGTAGCCGAGGCCAGCAGCAAAACACATGTCAGCCAACTAAAATGAGACCGACCTAAAAATAAATCAATATCAGTGTAGGTGTACTTCATATAGAGAATATTTTCCTAAAAATTCAACTTTACGATATTGTTTTTGTCAACGGACTCTCATGACTTTGAGGGTTCTCCTGTGAAGACAAGCTGAATAACCCCATATGGTTATAATTAGCACCTTTATTTCTTAAATAGGTTTGTTTGAGCTTTTAAAAAAATGAATTATAGTGTTAATATTTTACATTAAAGTATGGACAGGGTGATGAGCTGTTGTATTTCCGTTTCAGAAAGAGTGAACACTATTTTGACTGAATAGGGATCATACCAAAGTTCTGTGTGAGTTCATAGGCATGAGGAATATCAACACTTGATAGATCAAAAACCACTAATTTATGACTTTATTTATGAATTTCTTGTTTACTCTCAAAACCTATATTCATTCACCATGAGACATCCCATGTTTGGAGCAGACAATGAACACAGCTTTGCTATCTGTATATAATCAATCCACCCTTGGTTGTGCTCTGCTCTTTCATACAGTGGTGGCCCCAGCAAAACTGATCCGACAGCTCCAAATTACATGGCGATCACAGTGTTCAGATTTGAATTTTACTCCTTGGGGAAATATTGTTTCAAGCCATTACTCTTCATCAGGGGGACGTCATACCCACTCTATGCAGCTATTGTCCTCCATGGCTCGTGTCTTCAGCTGTGCCCCTGAGACAATAGCGAACGTGATGTACAAGCTGCTGAACTCCTGTCACGCACCCACAAAGGACCACAGCGCAATGATCGAAATCCTTAAATGGTGCTTGCATAGAAATTTCATCATTATTTTGGGAGTGAAATGCATCAAACACCATTCGCTTGATGAGATGTTCATATGCTGAAGTGGTGCAGCTTACAAAGTGCTTATTATAAGGCAGAGTGTCATGAATCACTTGAATACTATGATCTTACTGTCTGTGTTGAATATGCTCAGTTGCAGTGCGACTGGCACAGCACCAATGATCCATGCCCATTCCCCATTTATCTTTGCCGCTCGCTCTGTGTATGGAACGCCGCAAATTACAGCCCTGGTGGATTCATGCTGCTCTAATCCTCAGAAAAACTGTGAGGGTTTATGTGGGGAGCCTTGCCAGTTACCTTGGGGGGCGAATGATCTCTCCGACCTACCCCTACTAACCCCAGTGGTCGTTCCGCAACGGGAAAAGATCCGTCTCTGCTTATTATTATGTGCACCTCCCACCAGTGGTACAGAAGATGAATCATACCTGTCAATTCTCATCCCTGGTGCAGGGAGGCCATGTTTGTTTATATTGATCGGCAGCATATGTGGCACAGCTGTTGCCGGAGGAGGCTGGTGCTGGCAGAGGTTTGTTCACGCTTTCCCTTGGCAACAGTACAGTTGGCAGGCAAGACAGCAAGCACAACGCACTTGACTAATCAATACAAACAATGAGGCAGCAAATCAAGAATAATGTTGGAGCAGACAGAATAAAGCTTTTGATTATTTGCAGCTCAGAAAAGATTTTGTTTTGGGATCCAGTTTAATGTGTTTTCATAATGCTTAACTATGCTCTCCTGTGTTTAGGGCAATATGAACAATGAATGCAGAATAAATGATTGTCAGATGTATCTCTTGTCTGTAGATTATTGGTGTAAGGAGATATAGCCACTCCAAAACCTATATTATATTAGGCATGTTTATATTGATTATTTAGCTAAGTTCACATGCATTATTTATCATATTGTAATAAAATAAGATAAGATAATCCTTTATTAGTCCCGCAGTGTAAACAGTAAACAGTAATAAAAACAGTAAAAGAATCCACAATAGCACTGTTATATATACAGACAGAATAAACAAGTATTTAGAAAAATGCATTTATATTGCACCAGAGTGGTTAAAGTGACCAAGGGGATTTAAGTGTTCTTGTGGTCTACTGCGAGCTCAGCTGGTTATGCAGTCGTCAGCAGCAGACCACTAGGTATGGAAGTGGTACTACCACATTTGGACTAGTTAAGGAATATCTTTAGCTTTGATTATTACATATTAGCCATTTTGTTGTGTATTTAATGATATGTGAAAAAAGTATGAGTGCAGGAACTCAGCGGTGCACAAATGCCCATGTTAATGTCTTTGCAAGGGTTCAACAAACCATAGAAATCCAGAATCAAGGGAATGTGTGAAATTGTAAGTGCAAGTGTAGGAAGTGGGGCACATTACTCGAGATGCAGCATCTGGCAATGATTAGTGGCCATTAATTGGTGTTAACTGGTGCTACTAGTGTTTACAGAGTTGAAGGATAATTAGCTGGGGGTCAACTCAGGGCTGAAATTAACATGTCAGAACTCTGCAGCTGTCTCGTGACAACCAGGCGAGGTAATGGTGGGGTGTACCAAATTTAGTTGACAGGGTAGCGTAGGTTTATGGTTGTGTATGTGTGTGTGTGTGTGTGTGTGTGTGTGTGTGTGTGTGTGTGTGTGTGTGTGTGTGTGTGTATGTGTGTGTGTGTGTGTGTGTCATGTGGATTATTAAGGGCATTTTACAGAGTGAGTCAGTAAGTTTTGGTGTGTCTGTGAGTGGGTTTGAGATAAATAGAGGAAGAATGAGTGCTTATGTGTCTGTCCTGGTGTGGATCACCACATGAGTCAAAGTGATAAAAATGAAGCGCCTCAAGAATAGCTCTCAGCAGGGCCCAGATTTGAATTGGCAGAATAAACAGTGAAAAGAAATACTCCAACCCAGCCAGCCGGTCTGCAGTGTGTCCATGGGGGACCTATAGCAGTGCTCCAGCTGCAGCACCTGCATAAACACTAAAGCTCAGTGCGGGCAGCCACCACACACAGCTGGGGGGACAGGCAAGCACTGTGTTTGGGAGAATGGAGTAGATACTGCTCGCTGATTTGACCTCCGTTCGTATCCAAGAGAGGAGGCATTGTGATTTAACTAACAGTAGATGAGAGAGACCGGAATAACAAGGCAGCACATTCTTCACAGCACATGTGGAGCCCTGGAGGACTGGCCACCGCTTTGTGCAAGCTAATGGGGATCCAAGTAAATGATACAAAAAATAAAGCTGCATGTAAACGCCATTGTTGAAGTCACATAAGGTTAGGTTAATGAAAAAAACAGTTTGCTCTCTCACAATACAAGGTAGCATTTTGTTCACTTGATGGCAATTTTTTTTAATGAAGTAAATCTTTGCTTCATGAGGTGTTGATTATATCGTCAGTGTTTGAATCACTTTTTTATGATTCAAATGAACTGTGAAAAGGGACGTAAATATGCACTTGATGAAATATGGAATATTAAACTATAGGGTAGAGGCTAATATGTTCACCTATGTAATATCCTATTTGTCTTGATTCTTCACAAAGACATTTCTCAAAACAGATCAAATAAGCTCGGGAAAGTATGGATTTTCTGTATTTATTGGTTTTGTGTTTTATGCTCAACTTGGTTTCCCACCTGGGACTTCGCTGCATCCCATTCTTCTCAAATCTTTTCCAACTGCTGCAGATCACAAAGGGGTGTCTGTCATGATTGTCCCGACAGCCAAACCCTCCTCACACACTGGCAGATAACTGCAGCCATCAGAGTCGCTATGCAGGATAATGACTGGAGCGAAACGGGACTAAATTCATTGTACGATAACTTATCTCTCGAGGTCTTTGGGACATTTTTCTTCTTATACGAGGACCAAATGCATTTCATCTGTGCTGATACAGTTTCCCCGTCAATGACAGGGAACTCTGGGGCTGTGAGATAGAGAGGGGGAGAGAACTCACCGCTCACTGCAGGCATGGCGGAAAAACCGAGATAAGAATATTTAACAGAAGGAAGAATTGTGTCTTCTCCTTCAAACCAATAATATGGCTGAGGATGGAAATGAAAAGGGATCTCTCAAATTCAATCTCTAAGAATTAATATAAAAAAATGTAGAGGGTACAGTGTGTTTCTGTATATTTCGACAGTATGTGTGAGAGTGTGTCATAAGACAGTGAATTGTAAAACATTTCAGTTTAATTCATGTCGGCTAAAGGCCCCAACAATTTAGATGTTTGGTTGTCCCGGGTAACAGAGTCTCAAGAGAGAAATGTGGAGACATTTTTAGTCATCAAACCAAACCTGTGGTCCTAGATCGCACTGTGAGGCATGTCCACCATTGGCTGTTTAAGAAATGTATGACCAATTCTCACAATATGACTGCTGCTACAACCCTCATCTATAAACAAACTGATCTGAATATTGCATGAAATGTTGCAGAATACACTGGCTGCGTTTTCAAAACGTGAACGTTGATGGAGTTGCCGAAAAGTCTCTGCCTACATATTTACCCTCCCCCATTTAGATCATAAAACTACAATTCACAAGCAAGTCATGTTTTCAGAATTAATACCGTCAGACAGAGATTATGAAAAAAAAAAGTTTGCTCTGTCCCAACCAGTGTGATGCAAGATATCTATGGTTATGAAATGTTTAGGGGCCTTAAGCCCCTTTTTAAAGTGTAATAATCTGTGTTTAACAGCTTGTTTACTTTATTAGTACAGATTAAGGTCTGGATCCATGTGAATGCATTGTTTTGATTGTTGGTTATACTTTGCTTTGAAACATTTAAAGTCACGAGACATGAAAAGACAGGAAAATGTAGAAAGACAATCTTGCTGTTTACGACTGACACTCAGTTGGAAAATTAATCAGTCCCCCTGATGATGACTGCAAATTGCCCAAGATTATGTTGACACGTCTTCATTGCTTCATGTAGGAGGAGGCGATGGCAGCCGAGCTGCCATTTAGCCTGCCAATAGCCCCAGGGGATTCTTCTCCTCTAGCATTCTTTTTAATGTCTGGCAATTAAAGGCCATCTAACTGCCTGAGAGAAGGAGTGATGGAGAGAGAGAGAGAGAGAGAGAGAGAGAGAGAGAGAGAGAGAAAGAAAGAAAGAGAGAGAGAAATAGAGGCAGTGTGACTGAGTGATGTTCAAAGAGAGAGAGACAGAAAGAAATGAGAAAAACACATAAAGATAGGCACACACCCAAATAGATCTCAAAAACTTGATGATCATTTTAGGAATCCTGCCAAGGCTTAACTCTATTTAATGCTTCCTCTGTGGTGTGGTCACTTAAATCAGCAGCCATTTGTACAGTTGATATTCTCTATAATCTAACAAGGGGCACTCAATCACTAGTGAAAATGTTCACACTAACAGGGCCTGAGGGAAACCCTCTCATCTCCTCTCAAGTCTTATCTATACATTACAGTGATGTGCACAGTCCATACAGTACAACTGTTCATTGGGCAAATCCATCCTGCCTAGTTTTCATTCACACTAGCAGTTGATGCTAATGCTTTCCATATCTATCATTGTGACAGGCACAGCACGATGGTTTGTTTCACTCAACGGGAGAAATTAATCACACACATTTAGTATAACACGAGAATATTTGAGCTCTGCATTAACTACACTTGTGCTGGTTTTGATGGCCATGTTAAAATAACATTTTCAGGCTTCTATTTGTTAACAGTTCTAAGTTAATTGTCTTAGCAGCTTAGACTTACACATATGTAAAATGTATAATAATGATAATACATTTTATTTGTATAGCGCTTTTAAAGGGTACTCAAAGCACATATGTTTTTATACAGTCTAAAATTATAGTACGTAAACGTTAAAGGCCTTAAGTGTGATTTCAGTGTCACAATCATGAAAGCCTTTAATGTGAATGTGCAGCACAGTTTACTGAGCAATATTTATACGTATATAAAGTACAGCATAATGCAGGCCCATTATAGACCCAATACATATATTGTAAAAGGCATGCCCATGGGAGAGTAGATAATAAGTTTAAACTTCAATAAATTACAGGCGGCGGCAAGTCGACATATAAATGCTCCGGGCAGCAACGAGGCTGGATTCATAGGGGGAATACAATTCTACACAGTAAACAAAGAAAACACGTAAGACAAGAAATACACATCATGGATTGAGTTTGCCTGTCAGCTGTTGCTTCCTTTAATTGTCATAGTATAATGCTACTGTTTCAACAAGGATAAGTATACCATTTGTTGTAATCTGACAAGGCAAGAATGACTTGTGGCCAACATGTCAAACTAATATTACTTTTTTATTTATACAGCATATGTCTTAGTTTTAATTTTAGAAAAAGGGTGCCGGCATCTTTGCATGTAACATTCAGGCATGCATACAGTCTTTGATATGGTCTTTTGCAATGGTGGAAGAAGTATTCAAATAATGTATCCAAGTAAAAGAAGCAATACCACAATCCATTTAAAATTATACTTAAGTGAAAGTATTCACTACAAAATGTACTTTAAAATATAAAAAGTCAAAGTACTCCTTGGTAGGTAAGGTAGTCCCGGACAGTGTGTAATATTGTATTTACTTTTCACCACTGATCTTTTGTGCTTCACTTTTGGTAGAATACCTTGGTAAACGTAATATACTTAGGGAGAGGTTTTCTAATTGTTTGCACAACTGTTTCATAATTCATCAATCACATTTCTAAGATAAGATCAATTAAGATAATCATTTATTAGTCCCGCAGTGGGGAAATTGCAGGATTACAGGAGCAGACAGGTAAAGTGCACACAAGAGAGATACATAGTCAAATAAAATAAAAAACAAGTAATATAAATAAACAGTAAAACAGGAATAAAAACCAGTAAATAATCCACAATAGTATTATATACACAACAATACTTATGAAAACGGTTTTGCTTTGCAACGTCAAAGCTAGTGTCCTAATGACTATAGATGGAATATGTAAAAACACGTAAGAGCTTGTGTAACTTGAAACGAGAGGGCGTGTCCGGATGATCAGTTGGTCACGTGCTCAGTGTTTTGTCTAAGCGATCCGTCCCACCCTCGTGCTATTGGCCAACTCGACAAATGCCCGTGTCTGATTGGAGAAATGGACTGTCTGTCATCACTGTCAACATGTAAACCAGGAAGTCGGAATGTGAGTAGTGGTGTGTTGGCATTCTGGAGAAAATTTCGATCAAAGTACAATAAAAACCGTTATTTCCATCGTCTCGCGTGCCCGCGTGCATCAAGCAGGCGCTCTGTCATGCAGACAGACCTCGACTCAGCGACATTTTCTCTCGGTAAACAAGAGCAGTGTAAGTAAGTATCCTCGTGAGTGCAATGAATTAAAGCTGCCCGATGCCAATTGCATTTCCACGTACATGTTTTACGTGTTGTACAGTTGTACAGAATGATAATTCGTTGGTTTGTTTTGCTCAAAAGCGAACGAACTGTATGGAGGTCTGCAAAGAGTCATGCAGTCGCTCAGACTTTCTTCTTCACGTTCGAAACTGAAGAGAGACGCACATTTTTTCGGAATCCAAATTAAAGTCTGTTTAATATCCGTGGGTAATAGGTCATTTTTACCAAAGCTGACGGATAGAAAGATGTATGTCAAAATCCCAGACACCAAACTGTCCCAAAGCACCATGGTCTGTTAATAAATTCACATGTAACTCCATTTGATCAGGTCCATGCAGGCTATCTGACCTTTTTGGTGATAAATACTATGTCAGTTTTGGAAATATGTGTTCCAAATGTTTTGCTAACCCCCATTAATGTTGTTGAGCGTACACTGAATATAAAGTTGAATCAACACCTCTAAAATAGCAAAACTGAACATTCTAACCTTCAGTGTCTGTCATATTGGTAATATACCTGAAACATGTTTTAATCTAGCATTGCTCCACGGTCCTGCTCTTGTTTTGTCGGCTTGCCTTCTGAATTCTATTACGGTATTTCCTACACTTGCACTTAAGCTTGAGGAAAATTCCCCCTTAAATTGACCTTGTTTAATTGTACTGTGGCAAATGTTGCTGTACCAGTTATGAAACAGGCTTTCTGAATAGCGAAACAACTAGCAGTGAAGGCCATTCTTAAAGAAAATACTAGAGTTACGTGCTAGACATAGCTTAGGTGTCCAGTGAATTCAGGTCCTGATAACCACTGTTAATGACGAGAACGTGCTATCAGCCATGTCATCTCTGCATACAAGGTGCAAATATAAACGAGAAAGTATCATTTTATCATCACCTGCAATGCTGCGGTCACTGTGCTTCAATATGTTTTTTTTTCTAATAATCAGCACGCTACCTTCTTACTATTTGTGTATGTCTTCACTGTTACAAATACTCGATATACAGTTAGTTACACATGTGGAGAAATGTCAGAGTGGAACGACCACAGGGTCCAACAGAGGCTTCAAATGTGCTGCTTTTGGCGATTTTAGATATAGTACAATGATATCGCTGCACAGTAAAACATAGCTTGAAAGTCTGAGCCTACTGTGTTCAACTGTAAACATGGCATGCAGATAATTTCCTCTCTCCCCTTTTACGTCCTCTAATTTGCTGACTCTGATTTCCACCCGCTGGAGAACAATAGCATCCTTGCTCCTTCTCTGCTGGCACTAACGGTGTTTGAAATGTAGCTGAAAAAAGTTTTTAGTGTAAGGTAAAATTCAGGTCTCTGAAGGCAGCAGTCTCCCATGAGAAGGCATCAGTCGGCACAAGCAGCCCGCCACGCTCCTTGAACATGCTAATTCAGTCTCTTCCCTCGATTCCCCTGCTGCACCTCTCGACTCTTCACTACTCCTGTTCTTCTTGAATGCACATAGATACTTCCCCCCCCCCCTCCTTTCATATTCCCCTCTCTATTCTCCCCTGTGCACACCTGCTTACAGATTCCACTCCCTATCACACTTAAACAGGCCTTTTTAAAACAATGATAATCATTAGCCGAGTAGGACTTGATAGATATCGAGTTTTACTCGTCAAAACATACCTAGCATATCTTACATATTATGCTTAAATATTTCCCTATAACAGGTCAGAGGGACTTGAGTATCATCAAAAAAGCTCTGGCCTGCCCCTCCACTCATACTTGCTTTTTCCAGTATTTTAAACAAAAGGCTACACTATTGATTGATGCAGTGTGTTGTGAGGGAGCATGTCTGGAATTTAGAGCGCAGTACTCACTGAGAAACAAACATTTTGGATGGATTCATGAAACACACACGTTGAGTTTTAGCACTTTGTATAGAAAAGTATTATTCAAGCGTAGTTATTTCTGGTAAATGTACATCTTTACTAATTATAATGCACAGCCCTGGAGACTGACATTTATTCTGTCACACTCTTGCATACGGTAGTTACATGTGGAGTCTAAGTATACTTTTTGTATTACTCCAAGCTCTTTCTCTTTATATCTTGCATGTGAGCTGTCAGGGTAATCAAAGGGAGCTCATGGTGTGAAGGGAAATGGTGTTAGACTAAATGAGATGGATAGGAAGCGTGCATACTGTGAACGTAACACACATGGAAGGTGATGAGAATTAATTTAATTATGTGGAGCAGATGTATGTGAAAGATAAACCATCTGCCTGATCAAAACTGACTACTCTTCTCCATATATGATTGTGTATTAACTTGAATCCTTCCTGCAGATTTCACAAGTTATTTGGAGCTACTGTAGCAGGAACAAAGCTATATCCATATTTGATTAAGTTAAATGATCAGGTGTTGCATTGAGACCCAGCTGTAAGATTCTCTCACTCAGAAGGTGTTTTATTCTCCTCATTTCTTATCAGGTTGAGGAAGAAGAATGGGGAGGAAGGATGCCTCCTGTGCGACCAGCTTACCGGTTGATCAGTACCGAAAACAGATTGGTGAGTCTTCATTCATCCGAGTGCTGCTCAAATCAATTTGTTGATCATCAGGAAATTAGTCAACTGTAATCAAAAATCCATTGATTATATATTCTGACACTAGTTAGTAAACGATTGGAAGAGATGCTCTTGATTTTTCCTTTTTTTTTCATAACATAAAATAAGTTTTAGTCGAAGCTCATTGATGTAGTATTTTGTAAACTAAATGAGTGATTAATCAATATATTAACTGACGATTAAAGCAAAAAAGTCTGTAAATTAGTTCATAATGCTTTTTGACAGTTTAGATTGGTCTTTGATTTGTTAAGTATCGCCGATTAAACAAACATCATAACTCGGAGCTTGATGTGCACAATTTTACCACAACACAACAATCAACTTGTAGAAACCAGCTTATGTCCCACTCAATAAAGCACACATGATACTATGTTGTAGTGAGTATTGTTGTAGTAGTTTCATAACAGCTCAACCTTTATCAACGATGGCTATGCAAAAACAAAAAGCTTATTATCTTTGCACAGTCCTGGAAACTTTTCCAATTTGTATTGTATTGAAAATAAACTTTAACCAGACTCACAGGAGTAGAACCAGTACGCAAGCTGTGGAAGTAATTACACTTTGAGACGAGCATGCAGCATCTAAGGTCACAGGTCTGACAGACAGACAGTGAATCCCCGGCTTGTAAAGCCCCTTTGATATCATGGCAGAAGCTGTTTTGTCAAAGTTTAATATCACTCTAATCCTGCAATATTTTGTTTTCCCATCTTTCCGCTTGCATCAGAAAGGCCTTACTAAGGCAATATGGTTAGCATCAATCAAAAGTTTGGTCCCCTTTAGCATGCCAGCTGTGGTTGCTTGAAGATCACAGCTCGTATCATGTCATTTTGTTTTTGTTTTCCTTTTGTGGAGCAAAACCAAAAGGTCGTCAATGGCAAAGCTGGATAATTGTGAGCAGCGAAGTCTTGTCATATGCTTACTTCAAATCCCAGAAGTGGTATATATTGTGTACATGAAATGTGACTCAGTAGTCTTATGAGAGGAAAAAGGAGTTAGACTCTAACTAAAGCCCTGATATCACTCTCATAGGAACCTATAGAATGGCTGAAATAGCTGAGACAAAAGTGAGAATATGTTCCTCTATAGCAGCGGTTCCCAAACTTTTTAGGCCACGCACCCCCTACTACATCCCGACCGGGTTCACGCACCCCCAATCCCCCACACCTTAAAAAAAAAACGCAACAGAGCCTATTCATAGACGCATAAAATCGGACCAATGCGAGAACTGTTTGCTTGCGCGTGGCGTTTGTTACAAGATTTAGTCCGCTGTATAAATTTCAGTTACACAAGGCGTCACTTTTAAAGAGCAATAAGGATGGCAAGGACACACGCACAGGCTCAGAGAGGCAGATTGCATTTCACATTTATTTACTTAAACACAGTAAGCCACGTAAAGAACAAAGAGTGGCACGTGCATAGGCTCAGAAACGGATAGAAATAAAAAAGGAGTCCATATGAGGATTTTCACATGCAGCGCAGGTGGCTCAGCCTGTCAAGTCTACTTGCAGATAGTAAAGCTCACTCTTCTTCACGCGACCGACTAACGTTGCCAGGATGTCTTCGGACAAAGCATCGATGCAGCGCGGCGCGAGACAGTGTTGTTGGACACCGGGATCATGTCTAACTTTTTAGCTTCTTTCTCTCCAATCATACATTCCACCATCTCTTTAGCAGCTGGCAAGCACACGTCTTCGCCGATTGTGTGAGGTAGACCCTTCCTTGCTATTCGGTAACTGAGCAGATATGAAGCCCGTAGTGCGTTTTGTGTAGCGCCAACACATGAATGAGACTGCAATTGTTTTTGGCTGTTTTGTGACTCTTCCAATTTTGATTTAAAAAATGTAAGGGGCTTCTGACTTGCACTGGCATGCTTGGTGTTCAGGTGGCGGCGCAAATAAGAGGCTTCAGACAGCTGTTAGCCAGAACCTCACTGCACAACACGCACTGTGGCTTCGGGCAATCTGCATTGCCAATCCAAGTGAAGCCCAGACCCAGATAATTGTCATCATGTTTCCTCTTTTTTTTCCCAGTCTGATGCTCACTCTCGTTTCTTCACCTTCACCTTGACTCCGCGATGGGCCTCTGTGCTCCCGCTCCGTCTCCTCTTTCTCTGACTCCCGGTCGATTTCTTCTCCCGGTCTCTCCCCAACGCACCTCTCCGTTTCTCTCGCCTCCGGTTCCTCACTCTCTCTCTGTCCCTCTCCTCTTTTATTACTGATAGCTTCAGATGTCCCACCTGACAGCTTCCCCGATTTCAGCCAGTTTAACATATTTTCATGGATGTTGCTGAATGAATGAAATGACGTTAGGTGCACAAGCTAGCTAGTGTGTATGTAAAAGACAGTCTGGCGGCCGGACCGGAAGTGCATCTATTTATTAAATTGTACGTTTTTAATTCAAATCTTACAAAGGGAATTTTTATAATTAAAAAATCCTACTTAATTTTTTTTAAATGATGTTTAATATTAAGTATTACACCATTAGACCACCATTAAATTTTTCCTCTCGCGCACCCCCTAGAGGCAGCTCCACACTTTGGGAATCCCTGCTCTATAGAGATGGCGACAATCACAGCTATAGAGGAAGCTGAGCAGAGTGACACAATCCTGAAGATTTTAAAACTAGCAGGACACCGTGGATTTCCAAGTTTATAATTAGTGTTTCTACACAGGAGAACTCTGGCTGTGGAAAGTCTAAGAAGCAGGTGCTTGGTAATCGTGGTCCTCTTGCGATTCATATTTTGACTTTGACCAGCACAATAGCAATTCGTCCCACCAGTCAGAAGACGGTCATCCTCTCAACAACAGCACAGGACATCCAGGAGGGTGAGGGGCACAGGGGGTTCAGGGATGAGGTCAAACATATGACCTCATATTTAACTTTTGCACTAAATTCCTGACCCAAAAGACAATCCGCAACCATTTGAGAGAACTGAGAACATTTGGTCCTCTCTAGCAGCCTGTCGCATCCAATTTGTCATTTTATTCTGAAGATGCCGCCGATTTTCTTTGATCACTAGTCCAAAGTTAACATTCTAGTAGCTACCTTAGATGTGACACTGCCCACAAATAAGCATCTTGAAAAGGTTTTGGCAGCCTTGAAGTTATTTTTCTTGACTAGTGAAAAATAATGACACCTATCTTAATGATCTACTATTTTTTGTTGCATACAAAAAATATTCAGTAATGCATCAATTTATTTATTTCTGCTACTGGTCAATCAGTTATGTAGTATGTATAGGGATGGGTATCGTTTGTGTTTTTTACGATACCGGTGCTAAACCGATACTTTTAAAACGATACCGGTGCCTAAACGGTGCCTGAACTGATACTTTTTTATTGCCAATGCAATTCTTTTTCTTCAAATTGAACAATATTATTAACTGTTTAAAGTATACTATAGATATAAATAAATAAGTACATACAAAACACACTTCAAACTACAGCTTCAAACCTTTTAACTTCAAACTATAAAATATATATATTTAAAAAAAGAACAGACACAAGCATCAGGTGGCCTGATGGGACTGGTGCAACAGAACTCAGACTCTGTTGGATCCTAAAACTGCTGCTTTACTGGACTACACGTCATCATTAATATCAACTGGAGAGATTTGTTCCATCAAGCCAAGGACGGACGTTCAAAAGCTCGTGCTCGTGTCTCCAGCGATCTCTGTGTGCGCGCACTGTGTGTGTGAGCGCTGGAGCGCCCCCTCGAGCCCCGCTCTGCATGCAGGCGGACAGAGAGCAGAGCAGCGAGTGTGCTCTGATCCGCGCTATTTTAATAATCGTTTTTAATGTGCGGGCACCGCGCTACCTTTTTAGTATCTATATACCGTGCAACTTTACAGAGTAGTGTAAAAAAAAAAAGTATTTAAATCGGCTCAGGCACCAAAATCTGCGTTGCTTTTCGGTCCGGTAGGTACCGGACGTGTTGGAACCGGTTCTCGGTATCCAACCCTAAGTATGTATAGTCTCAACTTGCAACAGCGGTTGAACAGACGCCTACAGGTTGAATGGAGATGGATTTTCATTACACGACCCTTTCTCCCTGTGAATGTTACTTCTTGTTTTCTGTAATTTTTCAATTAAGATGTTGTGTAATCCACATCCCCTCTCCTGAAGATTGTGTCGACAGTTGCATTGTTCTCGTCCCCTTCCTCCCAGTGGATGATTGTTTGTTGTCCCCTTCTGATTCACATCCTCTGATTATTCCAGGTTTTATATTTCCTAGTGTTTTTTGGGGACTAATAGGACTAATGATACTCTTAAGCTAAATGATTTATGTTGATGCATGTTGGAGTCTTTGCACCATATTGTCACTTGTACCTGTTTGTAACAGATTGGATCTTAAACAAAAAGTCTTTGTAAACTGTATCGTTGTGACAGCAGTAGCAATATTTGTCTTTCTCAGGCATATGATAGTTTGTTGAGAAATGTCTCCGTTTCGTTTACTCTACAATGGCTGGGGTCTCATAAAGCAGAGTGATGGTTCTACATGTTTCCATAGTGGGACAGAAGAATAAAATATGATTATTAATCACACATATATATCTTTTAGCCGCCTGTTGGCGTGTAAAACCCGGGCTGGTTCAACAAATGAGAGACAGACAAGACATAACAAGCTCATCTCCCACTGTCACATCCCAGGGGCACGGAAGATCTTTTTTTCTTTCACAGTGTTTCTTTTCCCCCACTCATCATTACAAAATATGTAACACAGGTGTCAAGCACACTGTGGTCCTCTCTCTACCTTCCAGCCTCTCATTTCTACCGTTTTTCCTTCTCTTTGAAAGAAAGGCTTATTCATTGAGCATCAGCAGTAGTCCAGGGTGGACGTTAAGCTAAACCATCATCTCTGCTGGAGTGCTTTTGTCATGATGGTCAATCTAGAGGCCACTGGTGACATTCTCTTTTTAAAAACCATTATTAAGCCTGTTATAATTGGCTTTGCCAAGATGCCCTCAGGAGAGGTAAAGCTATAGTGTTCTTACATGGAAGTGGTCACTCTGTTCGAGTAATGATTGCTGCTGCCTGCTGAACAAAGTAGGACACATTGTTCACGGATAAAGACACCCAAGATTTCAAGAATGGCAAATTGGAAATTATTGGCTGAAGAAGGCGTCTTGTCACATTTGAAAGAAAGTCAAACCTACGAACATGTACTTCTCGCGTTTAAATGTATATAATTGGAATATTTCCTTCACATTTGTCGGTAGACTTCGATGCATCACACGTCTCAACACTGTATACATTTGCTTGATAATGATGATTTAAGATGTGACAAAAAGAATACAAGCTTTGTCATAATTGTTGCTAATGGCAATCTGGCAGCCCTTACTGTTGAGCCCTTGCATCTTGCAAGACTTTGCCTCTGCTCTCCTCGCTGCACATGATGCGAAGGACAAGGCATGAATGTTTCCCATGCGCCTGGCATCAGCCCTCCAGTTCCACGGCCGTGCATCCTGGCAGATGCCAGCGATCCGGACCATGTGGTCACTGACTATTTGGCCGCCATGCCACGTAAACACAAAAGCAAAGCACGAGGAACTGTCAGACACGCTGTCAGTATGTTGCCGGCATCGACCCAGGGCATTCAGAGACTACTGGACAGTGTCTGTCCAAATCACCCCCCTCTGCATGTGGTGCATATGCAGGATAGCTAGTCTCCACAGAAGCAAACAAACAAACACACTCACGTACTTGTTTGTAGTTTTCCTTCACGTCAATTGTGCACAGTAGCTTTTAAACACAGTACATTCACAGTACTGTCTGGACAATAAACGCTGTTGTCACAAAATAGTCTTAATGTAATTCATTAATGTGACACTTTAAATCATTAAGGGATCGTTTTTTTTTTAACTGTTACGGCCTGAGGTCACATGTCTGCATCTGACAGTGTTTTTCCATGCTTGAAACGTGGCAAAATTTAAATAGAAGCTTATTAATGGAGAAGTGGCATTGGAGTTAATTACTAAGCTGTTTGCTTCTGTTAAAATGCTGGCCTTTTTATTTTATTTTTCAAGTCTGCATTGCAGGCTTGACATACGGAAGTCATGGTTGCACGTGTTTCACCGTTTTTTTTTGTTCTTTTCTTTTTTTTCTTTGTTTTTCATCCCTAATTAAAAAAAAAAATGTTGAGAAGAAAAAACATGCTCCATGTGGTAGACTAACACAGCTAGAGAAGTACGTGGAATACTTGGCTGGTAATGTAGCTTTGAGGAGAAACTCGCTTTTGCAGTAGCTTATTTTTGGCTGATACAAAAGTGAATGTCTCAGAACTGTTATTCTGGTGGATCAGCTCTTTATTTAACGGGAAACAAAACTATTTTAATTTCAAATGATGATGCAGGAGTCTATAATTACATGATGCCAAACTTAAATTTATATGCAACAGCTGTATAAAGTTAGTATAATGAGGCGACATGACATTTTGTAAGTCATGACAGACTTTTCACCTCAAATAAATGCATTGTTGGACGCACTAATCATAACTTAACATGACGCAATCAAAGATGGCTTCCTGCCTTCCAAAGCCATCAGAATATTAACATGACATAAAAGAATACTTGAATCTTTATCCAGTACAACCCATTGATGCAGTGGTTTTCCTGCGTCAATGAAAACAATTCTCAAAAACTATTGAATATTGTATATGTATCCAACCATTTTAGTTATTTGGTTGTAAGGAAGTACTTATTAAAAATGTATTCATTATCAGCTCGTTACTTGGTACCTACTCATACTTCTGGGTATTGTTTTGCAAAGTGCTACCATTTTATTCCTAAAGAAAGATGCAATCTCAAATCGAATATGCAGATTCAAATGTTTCGATAAAAATCTGACAAATGTCTTAAATATTCCCAAATATATTTCTTAATAACACAATTAACACAAATAACACAATAACACAATTTCACACAACTAAGACTTGAAAGAACAAAGACAACAATAAGTAATCTGTTATCCACACTCTGCACCACTTTGGAGTCCACAGTAGTGCATTTAATGCAACATCTTTATGTAGGTTATTATTACTGATATGGTCCGAGTTTTTAACTATGTTATCCTTTTTATTTTCATTCACACAAACTGTGACACTCATCTATACCTACCCCTTCTCTAGCTTCACTTAAATGGCCAATTTGTGCGACACACAAATCACATACCCCCCTCCTACCTTTGAGTGCTCAATCACTCGTGTGGTTAATTTTAGCTAATACCCCCTACCTGTCTCGTTATGCTCAGGAGTACAATAGCTGTGGATAAAAATAAAATCAAACATCATTTACAGGTAAATGCAATGACAAACATGCAAGGGAAAAGCATGAAACACACATAAAAGTGTGTGTGTGGTTGGGGCACTTTAATTTTTCTCTTGTCCTCGCGACATGAAAAGGAAGCCTCTCAACAGGCACTCTAGGCCGCCTTACAGGGGAGAATGTTCTTCTGAGACACGGAGAGTGATCCTTTTCAGTGTGGCAGGCAGAAGTGGGGCGAGATGGCAGGCCGGCGTGTAGCACAGTACAACCCAAGATACAAGATAATTTGTGACAGAAAGTGGCGACAAGGTGAACGGCAACGGCGAAAAGGAGCATGTTTGAGTTTGTGTGTGTGTGTGTGTGTGTGTGTGTGTGTGTGTGTGTGTGTGTGTGTGTGTGTGTTTGTGTTCCAGACCCATGCAAACAAACCACATGAGGCTTTACATCATGTTAATTCAACAACATTACATAGCGTACACAGTCTGTTGTAAGTTTCCAGAATATCTTCTCCATATTAACTGAGTCCTATATTTATTCTAATGTTGCTCCAATTAAGTATTGACTCTGACCAGATGGTTATACGTTTATTGAGGTGTGATTACGTTTTCTCTATGTAGAATAATTTAAGACCCACAAATAAAAACAAAAACAGCACAGGTGCGTGTTTGAGAAGGCATTTGTGGGAAATGGTTTAAATGATGAAAATAATTCTGCCTTGAAATGTAAACCCCAGCTCGTCTGCCTTTGAGCATCTGTGGGCACTTTGCTGCAGAACAGACACCCTGAGGACACAGATAGCCAAACAAAGCACACCAGCCACAAAACAGAAAAGTACAGATTGTTCAGTTTGAAATCCAATTGAACAACTTTTTGTTCACAACTGGAGACAGATGAGGTTGCATAACGGACATCATGGATTGTTATTATTACTGGTTGTGAAGAAGACCATTTCCCAGATATCCTAGATATGAGGCGAGGTTATAGTGTTTATCAAATAAATGTTGTTAATATTCAAAATCATAAAGGCCCAGTCAGTCACACATATAGAATGGTGTGACCAGTGCTTTATTCTGCCTACGTTTGTAAAGCATTTTGGGAAGTACATTTTTGTTATCTGCTATAAAATACATAATACCTTGAAGAGAAGTAAATCTGCGCATTTCTTTGCACAACTTTTGGTTAAATTTGCAAATTTTCTCAATCCTGAGAACAAAATGGGAGCAAACCCACCAGGACAGAGAACATAGAAGAAGCTTGGGAGTTGTTGTGACTGACGAGTGCTAGCATCTTTTCGTCTGGCTAGCCTCTTAGCTGTGAGCCCAACAGCCACAGCAGACATGGTGTATTGATCCAATGATCAACAATATTCATTTTATTTTGTGATTTGATATAAATATAACTGATTGTATTAAATGTGTATATGATATCATCTCATATCTATTGCAGTTCCCTGGATTGAATTGAATCAATATTGTGTTGTGGCAACCTTTGCGATAACTTGTATTGTTAACAATCAATATGATTTTGTATTGTGATGAAACTTGTTATTTTCACCTCGAGACACGGATGCATTTCAGTTGACATATTTCTGGTGTGGCGGGTCTTTTACAGGAGTCAAATTATGCTAAATGAGTGAGTCTGATTCGACTTCAGCGATTCCTTATGTGTTTACATTTTTAAACATTTCACAATCCATTTGACTTTTTGTATTTGTTCTTTTTGATGTGAAGCATTTGATGTAGCTTCTTGTAGCCTTACATTATACAAATCCGCCATTTGCAGTCTGAAAAGCCCTGCACACTTCTGTGAATGGTGAGCAACCGAAAGGTGTCCTTCTATCAACCCCCCCCTCCACATTCTAACCTCCACATTCTGACAAGTGGAGGAGACATCCAGTGGCCCTCCTAATGAATTCCCACAAGCTCACTGTCTGCTTCTGGCAACATGCTCCCCATTTCTATTAGCCCTCCACTGAGCCAGGGAGGTGGAGCAGGGGTCTGGGACCGGGAGGGATGGAGAAAGAGAGAAAGGAATAGGAATAGCATTTTGTGTTTGCATTGTGTCACTGAACATTTATTTTACTAAAATGCACTACTACATTTGAAAATAAAATACAAACTGTATTATTTTCTTATCGCGTCACTGACCTCAACTTCCATCTAGACGCCAACAACATATGAAATAAAGTACATTAAGTAAAGTTGTCTGTCACTGACTGCAACATCCATCATGTCTCGGCAGATAGGAGTCGGGATCAAGTGTACGGCCGCTTGCTTGTGAGACACCATGTTGGGATTTTGGCCGGATCATGTGACAGGCCGGGAGGTCACTGGCCTTAGCTTAGAAGGAAATAGGCAGCGACAGGAGCGGAGGATGAGGTTGTTTGACACACACAGAGGGATTCAAGACAATTTACATTTTAAATCTGTTTAAAACAGGATTTTATATGTATAGATAGTAGGACATTTTTATACACTTTTGTTTTAATTGATACACTATTATATATATGCTAGCAGTCATCTCTCTCCTCCATGGCCGTCCCTAGAAGAGGAGCATCTCTGCTCCTCAGAGACATGACACTCAGTGCGATGCAGTTTGTTTTCAGAATCACCACACACACACACACACACACACACACACACACCTCTATTGGACCGCTCCTTGTTAGCAGTGTCGCTTTAAACCCCAGCTAATAACTTAAATGTTAACCATATGAACATTATGCCTAACCTTAACTCACACCCTGACCTTAACCCAAACCAAGCCTAATTTGATCTAAAATAACATCTTTAATCACTCGCTAAGATGTACACACACACAACACACAACACACACACATACACGCACACGCACACACTGTTTAGCAAGCTGTTGCCTTTCCACTATTGTTAACAAAGTTCCTTTTCCTGCAGTGTGTTGTTTCTAATTAGACCAAGACAGCCGGTTCTGCCTCATGTGAAGCCCGCTCACACTCACACACACTCTCACACACACACTCACAAACACACTCACACATACTCACACAACACACATGCTTTGCCAGGTGGCCAGTTTGCCCACAAGACTCACCCTTGAGAGTTGAGCCCATGGGAGGTCAAGCAAGCGCAGGTGAAAGCTGAGGCCAGAAAGGATTCTTTGTATTTTGGATGCACATTTCCTTACTTGTCTTATTTTTTTAATTTACAGCTATTTTAGTCGGGCGTTAGAATTGCAGCATATCTTACAAGAACAGGTCGGCATTCTGTTGTTCACTTTCTTGCTGTGTTAGATGAGATCAAAACTGCTCTCGCATCCGTTGGATATGCAGCTCCAGGCAGGAGGTGGTCCAATAATATAACGACTGGAACCAGGGTTGGATCTGTTTGCCTGTTAACAATGAATGAAAACTATTTGTTCAGTCATTTGATTTGTGTGCCACACTTATGTTCTGTCTTTCAGGTAAGCAGGACTACAAAAAGACAAAGTCAGCCTTAAAGGCCACACGGCTGAAAGCTGATGCGAAGAAAAATTCCTCTGGATTCAAGGTGAGGCTGGACTTCCTTTCTCTTCAGGACTACATGTTTACATGTCTTCCAATGTTTTTGCTTGCTTGTCTGTCTTGGCCCATCTGCGATTCTGCTCATCTTCCTGTCTGCCAACCATCTTCTTTGTTATGTGTCTGCTCTGTCTGAGTCTGTCTCAATAGATCCCTTCACATCCACGGCTCTTAGCTCTCTTAAAACCTGCGTTAGGTCTTTAGGGAATGTAACAACAACAACCTGAAATGATGCGATGAGGCCCGCTGCTCATCCTTTGAAGATCTGTGCAAGTGTTGAAAACTACCATCCTCCATAGAATAAAGTTTAAAATACTCGTTTCTAGAAAAATAAAGACATAATGAATTCCTGGAAGAGTCTCATTATTCTTTTAATGGTGAAGACGCAATGGAGGAGGACAGACAGTGACCGAGAAGTTGGAAATATAACGAGCAGGGAAGAAAAAGAACAGGAATAAGAAGGTGATAACATGGATGGAGTTGTGTAATGTGAAAGGGAAGGGAGTTAACCTCTTAACATTCCTGTAAAATTTGACGAAAAACGCCTATCCAGGTATACCCAAAGTAAATTGCAAGCTGTACTTAAACTATTTGGAGTAAATGCATGGTCTTGGTCTCTTTTGAAAGGTAACAATCTGAAGCTTTTTTCCCTCAATAGTCAGAATCACTTAAAGTGCTGCTGACACTGAGTTATATGAGTTTGAATACACTAAAGTATAAGGTTTTTATTTCCGTCTGAACATTTCTTTGTAAATAGATGCCTGTAGATGACTATAAATGGGACTTATGGACTGGAAAACACAATGGGACCATAGCCTGAAGCCTTTTCTAGTCTAAGTAAAAAGTTGATAACAATATCACAGAAAATTAATATTTTACACATGTTTTTCTAATGAAATGTCTAGGCGTTTTTTTATTTTGAGACTATAAATATTCCTGATATATATACTATATACCTATTAAAAAGGCTTATAGTCTTGCAAACTTATATAGGTACTATTCATATATATACTCCCAGTATTGCTGACACAGAGAAAATGAAGTATAAATGCATTTTTATGCTAATTTACACTTCAGACTGAATCTCTACAGCAGCTGTCTCTTCTCGATTGAAGGCTGTTGGGATTGTTTGCCCCCCCTCTTCCCGCCTATCTTTGTTTAGGGAATTTTATTGGCTGTCCGAAACGCCTGTCATCTGTCCTGTACGACGGAGCAGACGTGAGCCACGAAAAGAAAATAGAGGCTGAGCCTAAACTTCAACGTAGCTTCTGGTTGGGTAATGTAGCTTGTCAGTCAGGACATGAAGCTCCTATTGGTTCAAGTGGGGTCTAATTGGAAACGTTAGATTTCGGCGGACATGTTGATAGCGAGTTTGTAGCTGTGCTCCCATGCAAACATAACTTTCTGCTAAAAACAACACTACTTTCGGTCATAACTTTCAGCTGCAATGGAATTATGCAACGCCAGTTGGTGGATATTTATGGATGTAATCACGTGTTTTGAACTAAATCTTATATGGGATTTATTTTTATTGGACCTTTACGACGTAACAACGTCGTTTTTGTTGGAATATTATGGATTTATGGATCAATATGAGGCGTCATCGGTGAGTTGTCTTGATTTTCAAATCGCTTGTTTGTTTGTTGTTGTCTGACAAAAGTATTGATTGTAGCTGCTGTGGTGGTCTGATCTTGAAACGGAGTGGACAGCTGGAATCACAAGAATCGTAGTTTTCCAGAAACATATGGCACTCATACCGAACTATAAATAGATGTACAGTGTACAACGGAATGTACAACGGAATGTACAGTGTATAGTTGAATGTGCGCCCGCGCGACAGCAGAACGTTAAGAGGTTAAGGTCGTTGCTCGGATAGAAAGATGCATCCCTCCGTTGTTTGGTCACACTGCAGCGATTAGGAGCCGTTGTGCAGGCGTAGATGGATGACTCCACATTTATCACTCTGGCAAACGTTATTTATGCTTTTCCTCATTCGGTTGAACAGTTTTACTATTTCAAGGTCTCTCCACGTAGAGTAAGCCCATGCCAATGAAATGGCTTGTGAGTCTAACCTTACAGGCGTTCAAATCATCTTTGAACTTGCAGATGCCAACACAAGAAATCATCATTTTCATTTCCTTTATGCTGTTACAAAAATGAAAATCAGTTGCAGTAAAACTTAATTCAGACATGTTTTACATTTTCTTTTTTGGTATGTTTGTTTTCCTTCGTGGCATTGAGAATTGGTTCTCTTCACATTACATCAAAAGCCAAAAGGCTTCACTTCCTCATTAAGCCTCAGTTGGCACGTAGTACACAGAGATGAACAAATTGTAGTGAGGATTAAACACTGGGTGAAATGGTCAGGTTTTAAAATATGCATCTCTTAGACACGCAAGGCCTCATTAAGCACGTCTTTAATCCAATTAGATTAGTCCATATCTTGAAATATTGATATTGCTTATGAATAATTCAGGTTTTCCATGCTCAAGACGCAGGGAATTTTCAGAGGTCGGATTAAAAATACCTCTGGGACGAGGATATTAAACTGACTTAGACCCTTTGGCCCCGAGTTCGATTGAAATTCAGCCCAAATGTAATGGCTATTTGGTCACGCTTGCTTTCCCATCGAGTCCTTTTAGCGTTACATAAAGTTGTGATTTTTACACTGCTCTGTGATGAAAGCCCCTCTTGGTCTTTGTCTCTCTGTCCTTTGGTTGACAGCAAGGATTTGGCTGCAGTTTCTGTTGGCTTGTTGCTGTGTGCATTAGGTTTCTCTTCTGCTTGTTCTTTCTCTCTCTTTCGTCTCTACTTCTCTTTCCTCTTCCTGTTCTGCTTCTCTTTCTCCTTCTCCCTCTTTTACCATGTCCCTGGTTGAGATGCATGTCTCAGATACAGCTGGCACCTCAGAAGGACCAGCAGACATGTGGGCACAGAGAATCTGGCAGCTGCCAGGCCAGGCTGTCTTGGGGCTGTCCTAGTAGCAGGGCAGTCTGGGTAAGTTGGCAGCAAAACGGATGGAGGGACTGAGAGAGAAGAGGAACGTCTGTTCCCACAACAGCGATTTAGATGCCGGGCTGCACAAAACGACCTCAGAAGTTAAGGAAATCTGGCCCTCGTGGCTGAGAGTGTATTCTTATTCACACGTTGAGTCAAGGTGTGTCTATATAGCCTGTTACTGTCTGAATTGAAGTATGGACATGTTTCCCACCCTGCTCCTTCAAAACCTACATGCATGGGGTCATCAGAGCAGAGATGAAGAAACTGGCAGGAAGTGGTCAGCAGTCTCTTCTCAGTTTGCCAGTGGAGTAATAAGTGCCTTCGAAGTAGCTCCAGTACACTAGCTTGCAGCACAGGAAACAAGCCTGCTGCCTCGTCTAATTGGCACACGAGCCTTCTGTTCAGTCCTGCACTCGTTTCCCTCAGTCTTATTTAGCAGCTGAGCCAAGAAAGTTGGGGAAAAATTGCTTATGGAATTGGCGGAGGATGGAGGATACAGATAATGACTTCCAGCTGTCATTTTTGAATGTATAGAAGACTATACAGATTGCGACTCTTTTTATTTTGTTGTTGTTGTACTTTTAGTCTTTTTGTGATTCCTATAAATATTACACACTAGTACTAAGTCATGAAGCTGTTAGTTTTTTCTTTAAAGAAGCAACTCTGATGAACAGGTAAAGTCATTATTGGGCAGCATCTAAAGAGTATCGAGTATAAACTGTGAGATGCTGGACTGAAAACTGCCAAACTGCCGATTGCTGAAGCAAACTGGATGTGTTATCTGTGCTGGCCATTAAGTTTATGAGGCTCATTTGCACTTTCTAGCTGGTTAGGAGCGTAGATGGATAGCACATCAGAATGTGTAGGTGTTATGGCCTTTCATGCCATTTAACTTACAGTAAGCTTTATGGAAAGACTGATTTTAGCTATATGATATTTGTTTAATTTAAGATGATCAGCAGGCCAAAGGTCAAAACAGGTTACGGCATATAGTTATTTTAAACATATTTTGGCACAGTAGGGCATTTCATTGTAGGGTGTAATAACTTGATTATTTTACAAAAGATTAATGCAGAAACGATGAGTCAAATATTTGATTGGATTAATTAAATAAATGAATATCAAGTCATTTGAATAATTATTATAATGTTTTGAGCATTGGTCATTTAAAACATTTACAGACATAATTGTAGGGTTATTTGTATTGATGACTTATGTACAGATAAGACGTGCTTACCAACCACAGCCCAAATTCACCAACATTCAGCCACAAACACACTGATTCTCAGCACATAGGCACATACTGACACACACACACACACACACACACACACACACACACACACACACACACACACACACACACACACACACACACACACACACACACACACACACACACACACACCCAGGAGGAGAATAAAAGTCAGACCAGATGAGGGGATGTCCACTGAGCTGTGGCTTGTCGCCAGGGTGACGGGGACCCAGCTCCCAGCATGCCAAGTGCGCTGCAGCTGCCGCCGGTGCTCAGAGAGCCTCATGATGAAGAACGATGCTTAGGCCCTATCCAGAGGTCTCCATCAGAATGTGGGCAGAGAGGCTGCGTGTTTGTGTCTGAGATGTGTGTGGCTGTGTGAGTGGGCGCAAATAAATGTGTTTGGTTTGTGAGACAAGACAAGAGTCAACACAGTGGGCTACTCTCCTCGAAAACAATGATCTCAATCAAGTGCAGGTGCTTCCTACAACCCAAGTGTTTTCACCAAAATCCCTCCAGCTTGTGTTCACAGACGAGTCACTGTAACCAGCTGTTCTCTTCCTCTCTGAAATCTGAAGCAGAGAGGGAAAACAACAACGCAACAACCAACATCCCGGGTTGCGATTTTGTGTGTCCTTTTGTTTCAACGTATAATTCAGCGGAGTACTTTCCTGTGTCAGAAGCACAACATTGTCTTTGCGATTCTGTCGGCAGATTTACAAACGCTTCTCCTTTGTTAGGTTTTTCAAAGCTGCGAGAGAACACAAGAAAAAGCAGAAAACAATCAAGCCACGGTGATTTGATAACAGTTCTTTTCTCCGAGGCCTTGGCGAAATAGAAAAGTAAATCAAGCAGTGGGAGCCTGGCGGTTAATATATGAAACTAAAGTGCATGAAATTTAAAAGTTTTCCAATTAAGCAAGGACTTAAAGCTGTTTGGAGGCTGCCGGGCTGTAGATAAATGCGGGCTGAGGCTAATGAAGACCAATGCTGCTGATGACTAGGCACTACAACATGTACACAGATAGCTGTGGATGCCGTGACGCCTTTTAATTGTCACCCCCCTCTTCGGATAGGAATTATTATTAGCCCCCCACCACCGCTCGTTTGTGCCGAGCCTTATCTCTCACTTGTTTTCCCTCCCCTCCTCACGCTTGTTTTTCATTCTGTCATTCCTCCATGTAGTTTGGCCAGTGGGTTGAATGTGCAGTCATCTCTGTGTGTGCGTCCTACGTATGGTAATAACTGAAGGGATGTTTTCTCAAATTTTCTTTCATATTTGTTTGTTTGCTTCGGTTTGCTGCTTTCCTGTTCCATTTTTCTTCAACCTCAGCCTGTCACTGAACATATGGCACACATTGTGTTTATCGTGGTTCAGCATGATTTGTATACAGGTGGCGTCTTAAATAATATAAAAATAGAAGAACAAGATTACAGATATCTGTGAAATTGTTTGTGTAGGATTACATGTCTTTTCAATATACTCGTCATGTCATCTTTGTTGTTGTGGCCCAGTTTGCATGTAAAAACTAATTTCCATGTTCAAATCAAATATTTTGTTTGAATAACCCCTAATCAGACTGTACTCCTCACCCTTTTCAAGCTCTCCAAGCTCTCCAGTGTTGATTAGAAAGTTTGCTGCTAATGAGTTCTCTTGATAAAGAATAACTGGCATTGTTCAATACTCTGAGTGGCCCTAATGAAACTCCAGCTGATGAAGATTGTAATCGTGCGAGCGCCACATAATGAACAAGCGCTCCAAATACCCATTTTCAAGTTGAATGACACTCCTCTGGAAGGCTTCAATTTGTTTGACAATTAACCAATAGAAATTAAAAAAATAAGAAATAGGCCATTTTGTTTCGAAAGTTTAACTTCTCAGTAAAACTGGCAGGAGAATAGTGAAGATTGATTGCAGATTGAATAGATTCAAATACTGCGGCCACTCAATATTCTGTTTCTGAAATGTGATACTGTGCATTTTATTTTATCTTGGATGTGGCCCCAGTTTTACTACAAAATATGTTTCCACTTGACGTCTTTGCATGAAGAGAAAACCTGAAACTAATCAATGATTCAGTCTCTAGAAGGCATGTGATGTGCTAGCACACTTTCCTTTAACTAAACTACACAATCCTCAAATACATTGTCTCTCCCATTGTTATTGTTTTTGGAAAACTGGCAACCAAACCAAACCTAACATTAGCCGTGGAGCAGTCTGTGTAGGAAACTGTAGCTTTACTGTAGCGTTTAAATGCACCATCACTATCATGTTGAGTTATTTCTTTCTAAATATATACTTTACGTCATTTATGCTATTATAAATTCCGCTATTTTACCGCAGTATATTTACCGTCAGTGTCACTTTCATTTTACCAGGTAACGATTTCTCACAGTGAATCTCTTAAAGTAGCTGAGAATGTTTGTGTCATTAGAGTTAGAACTCAAACTGCGGAGACCTGGTTTCCCTTTTAAAGAGTCTGAAACCATTTCCACACAAATGCAGGTGAAAACACATTTGCTTGTCTATTTTGGCCTTCCGACCGCTGTAAACAAAGCTTGCACAAGGAAATGCTCTTCCTCGTGGATATCTTTAAACTCCCCAGTCTTGACAGGAAATGTGATTATGAGCTTGTTAACCTTTTTCAACAAAACAATCATGGCTTTCATTTCTCTGTGCGGTTGCTTATACTTGTTCATGTATAATGTGCAAAATGCGACTTTCATTCTCTGTAAAGTAAAATATAAGGATTTCCTTTAAATATAATTGATTGAGGTCTCAATGCAGCAATTACATAATTACAATTACAGAATAGTCCGTATTTGTTACTTAGCAGTCATCCTATCACTGAAACAGACGGATACTGCAGGTCAGTTACAGCTGGCTGGTGTGATCCATTTCTTAGTGTTTTTATATTTACCAGCAATAGTGTGGAGCAGCTTTAATTTCATTTGAGCATTTTTACTTCTTTTTATGAAAACAGATTTCTGCTTTATTGACTAAAATAGTCCATTTGTCTTTAAAAGCACATTCACAAGTTAGTTTAAATATTTAGTTTGACCTTTTTTTCAAAATGCTAGTAAACAATGTATTCTGACACACAAAGTTCATTCAGTTTCATTTCAATGAAAAGAGAGACAATGGGGACTTGGCAAATATAGACATAACAACACTAAAAGATAAGCACGATAATTACAGAACCATGTCAACGCGTTCAAACAAAGTAGAGCTGCTCCTGTGCATAAAGACAGAAAAGGGATCAGCCAGTAACATGTATAAATAGTTCTACAGAAGAACGCCGTATTTTAAAACCTCTCTCTCTCTCGCTCCTTTTCAGGATGCATTCCTGGTCATCGCTGCAATCCTGTTCTTTGTCCTCTGTGTCTACGCCTTCTTCTACCTCAACCTGAGTACCGAGATCAACCTGGATCTGGATGTGGATTAAGGAGAGGTGGACTCTATGCCAACGACGTCTCGTCTCTTCACATCATACGCGAGAACAGAATGCAGTCTGTCATCTTTTTTACACACTTTTGGTGACTCGTGGCGATGAACCGCCTCTTCAGGAGAAATGAGACAGAAAATCTACTTTCACTTTATTTTCTGCATGGGAGGATGCAAACTATATAGTTATTTTACTGACACTCATACTGTGGTTTTACATGTGAGATATTCTGTTCTTCCCTGAACCCAGATCTGAGAGAGTAGCTTTGATTCTCTTTCCCTGAAAAAGTCAGTGACCTCGTGCTTTGTAGCACTTGTATAACGTTCTGCTGCAAAATCCACCTACAGCAGAGAAAATGAGCTGCATTTTAATTTAACTTTTCTTTTCACAAGTCTTCCACACTACAGTCGAGACCGAGCCTCCGTTAATCATATTCTGCGGAGTCACGTCCCTGTTTTCTCCACTAATAGAAAAATGTAAATCTCCTGCTGAACTTCTCGTCACATCGAGACAAACACTTACCTCACATTCCAGTGCACAAGCCTCTCCTCCTGGATATCTGGAGATCACAAAGTGTGAGATTAGAATCCAGAAAGCCCTCGCCCTGATTGAATGTGTGTGCAGAATACAGAACAACACATTCTACCTGCCGCACATACAGGCAGCACGGAGACACACATCCACAGGATTAGCATTACAAATATGATCCTGTTTTTTCATCTGAATGGAAATTGCAGAGATGAACAACGACTGAAGTGTGTTTCTCTTAAGGAATTCCTTGATTATTTTTCCGTCTTGTCAAACATAGGATGTGATGTGTGTCTGTATGAATGTGAAGGTTTGTCAAAGCCCCTTTATCCCTACTCTTCTTGCACTAGTACTGCAAGGTGCAAGGACTGACCTTCAATTTACCTTTTCAGTCAAAGTGCTTCCACTGTTGGAGAGATTCTTTGTTCACAAAGAGTCAGTGGCTTTTGTTTAGTCCATTTCTTATTTTTTTTTCATGTTATCACTTTCTATTCCTATCACTATCAATTGCAATATGGTCCTTTGTTTTAGATATGACTCTTTTATATTAGTGTAATGCATAGAAGGCCAATACCAAATACATAAGAGACCAGGTGACTTATTTCATTCCTTTTTTTCTCTCTCCAGTCTCTTTTTAAAAGCAAGTCTTGTGTCTGAGCCTGACTACGTTCTTTGGCTTCGATGAAATGGGGGACTGATTTTTAGCTTTCAGTTTCTGCTCTTTTCTCCCATGACCTCCCGACCTCTAGTAAAAGACTTCATGTCCAGGAAACCATTATGATAAGCATGCCCTCGTTCCCTCAGCCAATGGCCTTTATCTGGCGTTGGTACTTTAAGATCCCCTTCCTCCACCACCGTGGGTCACTCACATGTGTAACAATAGATAGGCAGACCTGAGAGACCTTCACATGTGACACTGGTTATCTAAAAGGTCACCATTACCAACTGCAAGAGCTCTGACATCAGCACAAAGGAAATGATCTATTTATTCAGACCCACGTTATTGAATTGGTTTGTATGGTGTATAAACATTTTTACAGTTTGCTTTTTCATAATGATTTGGTTACAGGATACTGTGTGATATATTATGATTAATCGTTCTGTTTTATTTTAGTTAAATTGCTTGTATCTCTTTGTAATATGAATAATGCCAAATGGAAATAAAGATTAAAGGACCTTTTCGGTTTGTTTAAAATTCTTTGTATGACTTTTATTAAACTATTAATGCAGATAGAGATAGGTGTCATGAGCATAAACAGACAGCAATATCAGATTTGTTTTAAGGCCCATTTTATTACCGCAATTGCAATTATTAAATTGTATAAAGTAAATGTTCCATTGAAACACAACAGGAGCCGAACAGGCAGTGCATACTTTAGACAACACCTTGACATTATCTTAACTACCAGTAATGTTTTATACTTCTCCATCCATGAAGGTTTATATTTAGCTGTTAAATGCAGGTGTAGTCGTTACTTTGAGTCCTAAAACTTAATGAATAAAAAAAATCCAATTGTCGATTTACTTTTATGGGGTATGAACTCGCCATTATTTCTCTTAGATCTCGTCAATTCTAAGCTATAAACAACAGTGTTCTATCAGTAATGGGTTATTAAATTGTATTGACTATAGTAATGTCTTCATCAGCCTACATGTCATGGCCTTTCCTTAATAAGAGCGAGAGGGCCTGTGCATCAACAAGTGTGACCGTGGCGCATGATTCCATTTTAGAGAGATGCTCCAGTAGACTGGGGATACCCACAGCAGAGCTGATCCACACCAATGACAACAGGACACGGGTGTGACGCTGGCACTCATCATGTGACAAACCTGTGCTAATTGACGGTGTTTCGCTGGCTTCTGCTCACAGCAAGTCAAACGCGTGAAGTTAATCAGGCAGAAGCATTGTAGAGCGTTCAGCATGACCGTAGCAGCGAAGCACAGGAGTCGAACGCACTGAAGCTTTTACGCACCACCCTGAGACAAATGAGCTAGATGCCACGCACCCAAATCCTACTCATTAGTCATGTGAGGTGTGTCACCAAGAGTGATTACACTGAGCCCCAAACTTGCATATGCAACACCACACACATGCAATACGTAATGTCGCTGCACTTTCCCACACTTAAGCCAGTGGGGAATGTTCTCATACATGTATGGCTGTTTACCGAGACATGAATCATAATTATGACTCCTGGTGAACTCCACACTGCACTTTTGGAGCATGCTAGGTTTGGCGACCATGATATTTGCTTTAGACATGTGCATTTTGTCACATTTTCTGTTCGCACCATGACGTCATGTGAACATAAATGGTCTCGTTGACCTCAGTTTATTTTCTGTTTAGTTTCTAGGATGACGTTAACTCCTGTTAGAGAGAGAGCGACAGAGAGAGAGAAAGAGAGAGAGAGAGGGGGGGGGGGGGGGGGGGGGGCTCGTGCAGCCGCCTTTCTCTTGTTCATCTATGTGTGTGTGTGTAGTTTCAGTATTCAGCACAGCGCCTTTGGCTATGCTCCAATGGAGCGCTCAGTTTCTCTGACGGACCGGTGAGAAGTGAGGAGGGTCAGTCCCGCCAGGAGCTCATTTAGTCCCTATCTCTATCACACACACACACACACACACACACGCACACGCACACACGCGTACACACAAAACTCTACACAGGAGACTCATCTCTCTCTCTCTCTCTCTCTCTCTCTCTCTCTCTCTCTCTCTCTCTCTCTCTCTCTTACACTGCTGCGTTCCCATTAGGGAGATGCAGTGAGAAGACAGGACTGATGATGCTTGTCACAAAGTACTACTGCTAGTCTCACACACAATGTCTCTCTCTCTCTCTCTCTCTCTCTCTCTCTCTCTGTCCCTCCCTCCCTCCCCACCTTCACTCGTTTTTCTTCTCCATCTTGTTGATTTGATTTCTTTCAAGGCTTCTGCAGTTCTACTTAATAGCTAAAACATGTAGATTAATATCATGTAAGAAACTGTGGTCCATACATCCAGAGTCAGACAACCATGGTGACAGAAGACATACAAGCTTAAATGTCTCTTTGATTATGAAAGACGTGATACATGTTTGAAATGTGTAACTCTTTTAATAACATACTTTATTATTCCCAATGCAGAGAGTGATAGGGAATATTTTGGTGTTGTATAACAATGTGCATTGTCTGCATTGTTTTTCAAATGACCTTCCTACCTATCTACCACGTTACCAAAATGCAGGTATCTGCCGACTTCAATTTGAAAAACAAACATGACCATGTCAACGCTGAGCCTGACAGCAATACTTTAGTGTTTAATTCTCAGCCGACCTCTGTTGCCTGTGTGTCTGATATGAATGCATTAGCAGGATTGCGCTGTGCGGTGGATTAGAAACTCCCCAGTGCTTTGTGAGGTGTGTGGTAATGCCAGACTTAGCGGATTCAGCTGAGAATCACATCCTCCCATCGCCTTCTTAATCCCTGATGCGCTGCCTAATGACACAGAGAACGGAAAACTCAACGGGAGAGCAGAGAAAGGCAGAGAGAAAGTGACAGAAAGAACTTTGTGAAGACTCAAAAAGTAGTTTGAGGTCTGATAGAAAAGTATGACTTAACGCTTCCTGACACTAAATCAATTGCTGAGCTTTCTCGATGGTGTTACAACATTTGTGATTTGAAGAAAATGTGCATGTGTGTATGTGTGTGTGTGTTTACAACTGCTGCATCCATAATGGTGTGTCATGAGCGGATAGGGCAGGTGCTCAACAGGTGTGCTCTCTGATATCAGTCCCTCTCCATTTGCCTGTATGTCCCTCCATGTTTGCACACGCTCATTGTGTTCTTCATAGAAGAACACCTGGGCTCTGCTGTACCTGGGCTTGTTGCCCAGTCATCTGTCTGATGACACACACACACACACACACACACACACACACACACACACACACACACACACACACACACACACACACACACACACACACAGAGGAACACACTGGAACACAGCCAGTTCCTGTTACAAGCTAAAGCAGGAAGCAGCAGCTGACATCCTATCCTTCAGTTCCCAGGAGACTCAACCCACTGAGTAAACCATCCAAGTTGGGCCCACTTGAGACTGGCTCACCTGAGAATTGGGCCTCTTGTACAGAACAGTTAAATGGAAAAGGAGCGCATCGAGGACTCATTTAGTGCATTAAGCCCGTAGCTGGTACTTCTGTTGGATTCTGATTGCTTTGGGCATCCATTTGTTTTGTCTTTCAAGTGTGGTGTATCATGCCAACAAAAGATGCAGTATGCATCAGAGATTTCTAAGCCAAATTCCAGTGAATAAGCTTTGGTGGCAGTCGTCAAACTCGGCCATGGCTTGTCTGTTTCGATCAGTGTACCTTTCCAGCCAAGAGAGAATGCTATATTTTGAATGAGAAAAAACATGAGCAACCCATGGCTTACGTTTGAGGCTTTAAAAGTGTCTTTAAAATGTCACAGATGATGAAAACATGACATGCAAAATAGTGAGAATATTTGACACCAGGCTTGTAATCAATAGCTGCCCTTTAGTGTGTAGGAGACAAAGACAAATTCATACCCAGAGAAAAGAGAGAGGCGAGCGGAGTTGCTGAGTTTCTCTCAATGGTCTGCTTGGCCATGCACCAGTGAGCGTGGGATTACCTGAGGGAATAACACAAACAGGTTGTCTCCAGTTCTTTTGGTTTGTTGTGGTTGTTATTTACTGAAATAAGGCGATCTCAACTCCCCCTTCGCTTGCTGTGAGTCACTGTTCCAGAGAGTAGGCAAGCACTGATGAGTGCCTTCAAGAAGCTTAGTAGTTGTTTCTCAACCATCAGGCTTTCCAATCGTTTAAAAAAAAGTTCAGCAATTTAATCGTTTAAGTGATACAAGGGCTGCCTTAATTGTTTTGTAAATTAAACAATTTAATTTAATTGTTTTTAGACCATCTATTTCTATATGATTTGCCCATTTAAATGTGTGTGCTGTTAAAGCAGTAATGACCAGCAGAACAAGCTGTGGACACAATATTGATTTATTATCGCCTTTAATAAAGTTGCAATGGCTAATGTGTTAACCTCTGTTTAGTCTCCACCAAATCCTCAAGCTAATATCTGGATATTTAGTTGCTAAATGCTCCACTGTGTCACCATCTAGTCACTATCTTTGTCTGTCTATTGTTCAGTGCTGAGGACAGTGTATCAGAGCTTACCTGAAAACGGCTGCCTGGTGCAGCTGGAAGGAGGATGCTTAGAGGGGTGAGACTGAACCAAATCAATGAGGGGCCACAAAACAAAACAATGAGCTGAGGGAAATAAAATACATAACTACAGTTCTAAATTGGCAGTTACACTCAAATAGATTTCAATCTCACATTAGTATGTTTTTTTCTTCTTTTTCTTAAAACGTATTGTATCTGATGAACAATTAGCATTCTTCCATCCTCACAGAGTTGACCTGGGCAGGAAACCAAACCCCATAGGAACAACACATTAGTTACATTAACAGCGTAGCCCACATCATTAGCGGTGACATTTTAACGGGCTAAAGCAGCAGTCGGTGTTTTGGCAACAGTGACAGTGGCAGATGATACATGGTCCAAGAAGATGGTCACTATCAATCTTGCTGTTCACCTCTCCATCGTGTTCACTTGTTCCCTCTTTGTGGGTGAAACAAACCCGAGCAGATATCACATGACACAGGGGTAACGAGCCAGAACGCGGTCTCAGTGTTTCGGCGAACATGTGCTCATAAGCTGCACAGTAGCAGTCGTGTGTCTTTCTATCTTTTGGTTTGTGATTCTGTTGACGTCTACCTGCTCATTTATTAAGTTTCTTTCTCCACCCGAGCGAGTTCTCTCAACGATTTCCTTGAGGGGATGTTGTGAGGGTCATTCAGAGATCATGGTGTTGTCGTTGATTTTCAAAGAGTCAGAGCTACAGGACTCGTTCCCGGAGGCAAAAGGAGAGCAGGCACCCACACACATGCTCTTTCTTTCTCCCTTTTCCTCTTCTCTGTCTGTGTTGCACCATTGCACACACTGCCCTCTCTATTTCCACGCCACCGTCCACTCTCTCTCTTCCTTGTCCCCTTAAGCCAGAGGTCACTCGGGGTCAGGGCAGATATCATTCAGTCAGAGGGGCTTTAGAGAAAGAAAGAGGGCCATTCTTTTCTCTTGTTTCATTTTCTCCATCTCTGCACCGCTGTCATTCTAGATATTTGGTGCCAGACAATCCTCTGTCAAAGGGTACTGAGACAACGGGCAATGGTCAGTTTTCAAAATCGTTTTCATGGCAACCATACGCTGGATTTATTGTGCCTGTTTTGTCCTGGCGTGACACTTGGATGTACATTTTACGTATTTTTTGTGTACCATCATTATGGTTTGTGAAGGGATGTTTTGTTTTGAGTCCAGTATCTTTGTTGTGTAGATGTTGGAGGAAGGAACAAGTTACACATTGTTGTGACCGTCCTAGCGTTGGCAGAGTTGATCTGCTGGTCGGTCAGTTCAGACTAAAAAAATCTCGGCATGAAATAGATGATGACTTGTAAGACTTTGTTTGGTTCCTTGACTTTTCTCCTTTGCTAGTAAACTCACAACTAATACATACAGCTGTTTGGACTGAATAAACGCAAATGGTCTTGTGGTCAAATTTGTCTTCATAAACTGACTTGATTTTGAAATGCTTTCCTGTATTACATGTTTCTGACTTAATTTCATCTCAAAATACAACTTTATTATTTCTATTACTTACTATTTTACTATTGTTCAAAACACTACTCTACTCAGGTCCAGTTGACTCCTCTGTGGTACATAAACAGCTATTGATAGCATTGCTCTGTGTTAAGCACGTTGTCAGGACTTGTTATGTTGATTTTTGATTTTCCAGACACTTTAGTGATGCTTCGAACAGCAAAGAGAAACATCTTACCAGCTTCAGCGGAGTAAAATCATGATTATAGCATGAACAGTTTATTTTCATCCTTCAGATATTGTAAATACTCAAATTATTACTGGTGGGACAGTAAAGGCCCCGAGGTTACTTTATACCCGACAAAGCTGCTTATATCATCAAGATGTGCCTTGAAGTCGCTGTGTATAAAAAGCTTGAAGTTATCACAGAATCAACATCATCTGACAGGCGGCTGTCTGGGCTGTCTGCACACACACTGGCATATCAGGTGACATGGCAGTTTACACAGGTGTCCACTCTCCAACGGGGAAAAAAAACTTCCTGTGATATTTGCATTTGACTTCTAAATATCATACTCTAAAACACACAAACACGTGCCACGCACGCACACACACACACACACACGCACACACACACACACACACACACACACACACACACACACACACACACACACACACACACACACCGTGTGAGTGAGTGAGAGAGAGAGAGAAAGAAAGAGAGAGAGAGATAGAGCTAACAGGCCTCGGGGCGAAAGTGAAATTCACACAGACAGGCCTAATACCTGATACCTTTCTGAAGGGCAACTCTTACACCACCGTGGGTACGTGTCATTAAATGTAATACACATCCGAGGGCACTCGGTGAGTGTGCTGTGTGTATGTGTGTGCACGGTTGTGTCTGTACCTGTTTTTAATGATGAGATGAGATAATAGACACCTGTTTACTTTTGCTTATTTACACACACAGACACTTACTGCTGTCCACTGAGTGGATGCTGTGTTTGCCTCCACCCTGTCCATCTTACTGTCCATCTTCTGCTGCAGATGCCCCACATGACTTCACCACTGAATTATTGATCACATTCATACATGCACAGTCCCATTCTGTATGTTTCGTTTTATGGTTGTTAAAACTACAATATGCAAACTACATCATGCCTCCCTCACTCTCAGTTATTCTCTCTGGTTATTTTCCGAACACTTCACTCATCTTAATTATCTTTCTACCGAGAATAACGCAGCTATCTTCCATAACAAAGCCATAAAAAAGACTAAGAATGTTCCTGAATCCCAATGTGACATTCTGTTAAGGACAAATGATGTGCTTTCCATAAATATTTCTTATTCCCAAATGTGATAATAATTGTTTGTATCTGAAAGTTACAGTCCGCTGCAAATCACATCTGCCTTGATTTTCAGATTGAAAGCATATTTTTGCAGCAGCCAGTGGTTTCCATTATTTAAATATGGCATGAGAAATTAAACTTCCTTGAGCAAAGTAGTGAATATGTATCGTTTTATTGATGTTGTCAAAGCACAAAATGAAAAGAATAAAAAACAATTTCAGATGACAAACAATGAGCAAACATGAATGTAATTAAAAGGAAAATGTGGGTTTGACAGCTCCTTGAATTTAATTATTTTTTGACAGTTGTTGTTATTGTTATATTGTGTTTTTTTATTGCACAATGCATCAATATCCAAACAGTAGGATTTGAATGACGAAAACAAACGGAACAAAACAACAAAGCAGTCCTTACTCCAGTTCCAGGTGAATCCAAATAGTTTCAATACAGATTTAATTTCCAGATGCAACACGTACTGTACTGCTCAAACAGGTGGTGAAAACAATACAAGAATATACGTGCGTGCAGAAATGTTCAAACGGATAATGTTCAGTCTTTTAAGCTCTAGCTAGTTTTGTTCTTTGTAATTTCAAGCGGCTTTTGTTGCTGCTCCACTGTGTTTATATAAATATTCCCTGTGTGGGTAGAAGATTCCCACCAAACCAGAGAATGTGAGAAATACCGTTTGAATGTATTGTCATGCTTAATCACAAAGAACATGACAGCAAGCTCATGCAGCAGACTTTACAACAACACTTCATTAATACTTAATTTGGTACTTTATCCATGTATTAACTATCATCGGCCTTCCTCACACCTTGTCCTCATCATTCCATCACTTTGACCAGAGAAAAACAAAGAATGGTCCCCTCAAATCATTTCCAGGTGCTGACTCTGTGCTGATGTGACTTATTACAGCTGACGCTGTAGTCAGTCTGTTGCTGCTTCAGTCTCTCAGGTCATCTCCCCTGCCTCTGCCCCGTCCCTCTAACCCCGCTACACATACACACTATTTACCATCATACTCCCTCTCCTTCCCAAGCTAATCCCACCCCCTCACCCCTCAGTCATAACACTAACTGCCCCCAACGCACCCACACACCCACACACACACACACACACACACACACACACACACACACACACACACACACACACACACACACACACACACACACACACACCTAGTCTTGACCCAACCTCTCCTCCCTCAACTATAGATAGTGTAAAATGGGGGTGAGGCAGACGGATCCCAGGCCTCGACACAAGCCAGTACCAGGGTGAATCAGGGAGCATCCTCTGCATACTTGCCCCTTGACTCACCCACCAGCCTGGCGTGAGCTCATCCAGCTCCCCCTCCCCTGTCTCCCACACACCCTGTCTCACCTTTGAGACTATCTGTGCTCTTTATTTTTTCTTTTCACTGTCTTTGCTTTCAGCCCTTTTCTTGGTATTCCCTGTTATCACAACACACTATAACCTCAATGTGCAACAGTTGTATTCGCTTTGATATGACTTTCATTTTTTTTTCCATGTTTTATTTTCTACTTTTGACTTCTTCCCACTAAATTTCTCGTTAATGTCTTTTTGTCATAAAAGATATTGAGATGCACAACTGCAAACAAATCTTAATATCAGAGCATATGGAGGAACATTTTAATCAGCATGCACTGCTAATTAGCAGCTTTAACACTTTTTTTTAATCCTTGCCATCTTTGAAGTGTCACCCTGCCTTTGTCATAATTTAACCTCAATTACAGTTTTCATCATTGTACTACATTGCTATTTAAATGATAAAATATTAAGCTTCTGTCAAATGAAATGAAGAAAATAATTGATAAACGTAATTCAGGAACTCATCACAAATTATAATGCTTAAGGTCACAATTGCATGGTCTCAAAGCAGAAGATTGTGCCTCATCTGTAGGGAGAGTGGTCGACTCCTATATTGGCCCCGGTTTTACTCCCTGTAATAAAGTTAAAGCACAGTTTAGTATCACTTCAGGGAGCTCTCAATACTGTTTTGGATGTCACAGAACATTCTTAACTAATACTTAACTAACTAGTCGTAACTACTGAATTAATCATGACATGTATTAATTCTTTATAAGGCATGAATAGTCTTCACTTTAGATGAGGTCACAGAACATACTTAACTAATACTTAACTAACGAGTAGTAACTACCTGAATTAATCATGAATTCCAGCATTTTTTGTATCATTTACTGACACTTCACAAATGATCTTATAAATCATCTATACGTCCTTAATACTTAATTTACAAGTGGGGAATCCATCATTTATAAAGTATGAAAACCCAAGCTTATTAATCAAGAATGAAACATGTATAACTGTGTTTATGAATTGCATACTAATGAGTGTTCATGTTGGAATAATGCTTTATGAATGATGAATTCAGTGTTTATTCATGCTTTACTAATGCTAAATAGCACCGAATAGTGTTTAATGAACAAGTGTTCATCTTTATAAGCCGTGGCATGTTTTTACACTTGTTTTAAGGAAAATAGCGTTTGAAACTCAGAGAGTATATATTACGATACAGGATGTCTTTAGTGCGTTTAGTGCACTGATAAGCATCCGCCTGATAGAGATACAGTATATACACAAGCTCCCAAACTCACCATGTCAGCTCAAATCTATCCACATCACACGGAAATCAGACACTAATCATTTGATACGCAGAGGATACCAATTAGCTTGACCCTTTGTTGTTTGATTGACGGTAACTGGCAATCTTGGCAACATTAGTGTTGGCGAAAACAAAGAGCAGACCATGGGTGTTTTCATGCTTGATGATTGCATTGATGCGTTTCTGGATAAAGGCCTTTTATCTGCCTTCCAGTGTGGGAGTCTCAGTATTATTTATGGAAATGATTGTATTGGATATATGACTTATTACAAGGTAAACATTCACCATATTGAAGCCTAATATTTTAGTATGCACAGATGCTCTATAGAATCCACCACCAGTACTGTTTTGTGATACCTTGACCTGTTGCTGGACTAGTTATGTCACACATTAAAACCAAAAAGCGTACTGTGTTTAGAAAAGTAGCTACAAATGCTGCGTTGTTATTTTCTACTACTCTGTGCCCGTTTGTTGAACCGTTGTATAACACAAATCATGCTTTGTTGGTCATGTTAAGTCCAATTTGTAGAGCAAATGATAACAACATCTGAATACCCAACCCACAGATAAATGGGATTCCTGGAGTGCTTCAATGGTTTCTGTGCAGAACGGTGATCCAATTCATCCTCCGACCATAGCTATTGTGTTGTGAAAGCATCAGCTGAATATGAAAAGATTTTGGGAATTTGTTGCTTCCAACGTTTTATTTACGGCTTAACATTAACCATTGCCTCTTTGTTGAAAAAAATACAAGTGCAAACGAGGGAAGGTGAGATGTAGAAGGAGAATGAATATACAACCCTTTTTACCCAGTTGCAGTTCAGTGCAATTTTTCCACTGGAGCCATGTGCAAATTTTCTCTGGCGCAATTGTTATCCTATTCATCTAATTTAATGTTGTTACACTGAATAGCTGGATTGCATTTGTGAAAAGGAATGGATTGCAACGTATTCACACATGTTGCGCCGACACAAAGAGCACTCACTGTAAGAGGACCCCTGGAACTGCTGCTGGAGGAAAAGGCAAAGCGATTACACCCACTGTTCCCATTATTTCGCGATGACCCTCGTTTGAGAGTCTGACACCCAGATTACTTCTTACAAATCAGATTAATTTGCAGTCACAGTAACATAGATTTGGTGGGAGCATATGTGCAGATATCGCCACTTAACTGTTGTATTCACTTTCACATTGCTTCTCGCCAAGCAATGTGAATCTCGTTGATCAACCGTTGTCCTTTCAGAAACTCCCGTAAAAAAAGTCCTTTTGTAAAAGGACTCCGAGCTAAATGCACTTTCTATATTTTTCTGCATATGCAGTAGTATTTGGTTTATTATTTAAGCATGAAAGCAGTACAGCATAAGCCATAGGTGTATTTGACTGGAACAGGGAGCTGCATTTTCAAATGACTGCAATTAGTGATATTTCTGGATGTGAAGAAGTTTGGTTTAGGCAACAGTAAAAATCAGACGATACATGTACAGCCGCCATGATCTCACAACGTCCCATCATGCCTTAAAGGGAGTCATCCAAAGGGACCAGAGTGCTTGTTAAACATACGTTTCAGGCAGAAAAGGGAGGCGGGTTCATACGATACTGTAAGGCTGCGGAGACGTCTCAGGCTTTTCTGTGAGGGTGTGTACGTCTGGTGTTGTGCTTTTTTATGTGCACTGTTTTTAAAATAGTAAAATTGTATGCGATTGTTTGAGCAGTGTGTGGCTACCTATAAGTACTCCTTCTTATCACATGTCTTTGAATGCAAGTGATGGTATTTAAACACTGCTATCTCTCTCTCTCTCTCTCTCTCTCTCTCTCTCTGTCTCTCTCTCTCTCTCTCTCTCTCTCTCTCTCTCTCTGTGTGTGTGTGTGCGCCAAATATAATTACAACTTCCCAGGGCCACTTCCCACTGTCTGGGCTGCCTCTCCCAGCAGGGCTAGATTGGGAGAAAATAAGGGCTTATTCACTGGACTATAAAAAGAGCTGTAAACAATCCCACATTGTAGCTACTGGGAGGAAACAGAGCTGGCAGCATGAGGGAGGCACTCATCCGCATTGGCTGGCTGACTGGGCTGCTTGGCTCCGAGGTCGGCTACTTGACTGACTATCTGGTTAGTTGAGTTGTTGGGGAGTTGCCTTACAGTTTGGGTGACCACTGTTCTCTCCATGTCTCTGGCAAGCTCTGTTAGCAGAGGAGGAGGGAGTTCAAGACGGAGGAGGAGAGAAAACGTTTGTATCTGATCTGACCGTCTAAACATCCTTTCCCAGCATGCCAGTGTTCAGGCAATTTAAGGAGAACTGTAATTTCAGAGTGATCTTTTTGATTTAGCTGCTGTTCTGCGTCACATACTTAGTATAGCTGCTGCACAATGACAATGATCGATTCGGTTTACACCTGTGACTGTGAGCATTATGGAGATGTTACTGCCCCAGTTTTGTTTCTTGATGAAACGAAGTGTTGATTTCATGACGTTGTTGACTCTTTAATGGGCTGAAGGAGTGTATGTGCTTATGCAATAGTAGTAGATACAGTGGGATAATACTTTAATGCATTTAAGTTCATACATTTGTGTTTTTGTGTGCGCAACTTGATGGACAGTGTTTGGGAAGTCCATTTATTGAGGAGGAGCTGAAGAAGAAGCTCAGCTGATGTGTGGCCAATCAGCAAGCCTGTCAGATGGGAACAACTGACTACAATTACCATCAGCATGATGATACACTTTTAAGAAATGCTCTGATCACACACGCAAAGAGAGGACAACACTTAGGGTCCTAGTTTGGGGTCCTAGACTGTGACTTAATTAATTACATCACTTTAACTAATATGCTATTGCATCTTTGTTAAAGTAGCTGCACTGACGAAACAGATCCTAACAAACTTTTCAGAGATTCATCTGTTTTAGCAAATTGCTTTCTGCAGGTAATTCAGTATTTTGGACAATTAATACCTGGTATTTTCGATTGGATGCATCCGAATCAACAATTGTTTTTCTGCGTATGAAATTCAATCTTCCCCTGTTCATTTGTTTAACTGTTCAATTATGTAGCTGACAACGTGACATCTTTGTTGTATTTTCAAATCCCTGCAGCACTTTATATAATTTTACGACACGTAGTACTGCTCTTCTTGTAGTCAGCGTTATCTAGAGTTTTCATAGAATGAAAGAAAACACAATAAGTCAACATTTGTACATGATCCTTTTTATATACAGTGCAAATGCACACACATATACACACACATCATCACGTCCCTGCAGGACACAACTTAAAGCATCACCACCTGCCCATCAACAACCTGAGATGCAGTGAATTAATAAGCCTGTATAGCTGCATCAATATGCATGCACAGTGTGAATGGGGCATTTATATAATGGCTTGTAACCACGGCCAGCACGTAATAATTACTCAAAAAGGCATTTGCCTGGTAATAGCACATAATTTCCCACATCCAGATTCCTCTCAGAGGTGACCCATTCTGTGGCATATTGATTCAGCTCTAATGAGAGTCTGAGCAGCAAGAAGTTTCACAAAGGTTACAGGCAGTGTTGTGTGTGTATGTGCATCGGTAATGGTTCAGAAAATATCTGTCTGTTTTTTTATGGAAGGAGGTAAATATTCCATCTATCCATGTATGTATTTATCTTTCTATCGTTCTACGTATGTACATACGGTCCATCCGTCCATACATCGGACCGTCTGTAAGAAACACTTAATCTTTCAGTAAAAAATATTCCTTTTTTATTAGACAGTGCGACACAATGTGACATCACTCTATTTCCGATTTTTTTTTTTTCGTGACAACGTGTGTCTACATACACACAATAGGCATCCGCCCAATGATACGCAGCTCATTAAAACAACCTGTGTGTTTTTGCCAAGTCCTCTCAGCTTTAGGGACATTATTCTGCAATACACACCCCTCTTTCTGGGAGCAGGGGGATATCATTTACCGTTGCACAACTCTGAGGAGCCACTTATGCGTGAAAGGCAGATGTGTTTGTACTGTAAACAAGAGAGGGGAGACGGAGAGTGGTGCAGAGCCATGCCAAGAGATGCTCTGTGTCTGCCAGGGGGCTGCAATGCTAGACTTCATGAAAAAATACGGACAGGAGCAATTGTTTTGGCTTAAAAGCACAACAATACATGTTTATGTAATTCTTTGCCAGTTGCAAACTCGTGTACTGTTTGCAGCAAGAGACATTGACAACTGTAGTCTATTGTCTGTTTACCTATTTGTGTAAAGCATGCACACACATCAGCATCTGAACATGTCCATAGTTATTCAATGATTTGAAAGGAGCAAATCAACTTTTTTACATATAATTTAATTTAAAGTGAGTTCAAGCAGCAGTCTTGTTGGCAAAGTGTTGGAAATCTATAATAATGTTGGAGGAATCTGTCCCTTTCATCAGCTTTCCGAAGCGCTCGACTGCAACTGTGTCCTTTCAGAGTATTCATTCACTCCCTGCAAAACAAATTATGCCAATCATAAATCATTCCGCAGCATCCGTGTGCAGCTATGGTTCTACTAATTGACATAGTGCTCTTGTAAGCTGCAGTACAATGATATTTCACTCTGTAAAGGGCTGTGTCCTTCTCCCCGTAAGCTAATTTCAGTGATGTGCTGTTTATCAGAACCTTTGAATAGAGTAGACCTAGTTATTGCTCTCCATAGTTCAAAATGTACTTAATCACATCCATCCTCAAGCTATTTCCTTCTCTCTTGGCCTATATTATACAACCCGTTTCCTTTAGATGATTTGTGATGCACATTGCTTCATCAGCAACATGGAGGCGAAGTGGCTGCGCGGACTCACTGCAGACTTAGTTTTTTGAGGCAAGACACACAGCCAGCTTAATTTATGGCAATGTAAAAATATTACATATTTTTTTACCCAAGCTGTAACTGTCTTTGGAAATATGAAATTATTATGTGTAAGTGTGTTCTCTGAGACAATGGACATGTGGCCAGCTCTGGAGGCCTGGACAGCTGTTCACCAGGAGATAGGGGCTCTGAAATGAACTATTTTACAAGAGTTAGATAAACATCAAAGCCAATTTTGACTTGTGTCAGTTGAAACTGGCCTGTTATAAATTAATTATCTACCATCAGTTGTAATACATCAAGGAGATTACATGGTAATGATTTAAAGCTTGTTGATGAACTTTCCACCTAAAATCTGCACTGACGTGTTTTTTTTCCACTGGCTGCTCTTTCTGTTTATAAGTGTTTTCTCAATGACTTTCTCAAAGATATTTTGATGTCACATAATACGTATTGATTACATTACCTTTCAGATGTAATGTATCCCACGGTTACATACTCTAAATAGGATTGTTTTGTTCTCAGATATTGTTTGAATAAAATTTTGCTTTGGCCCTCTCAAACTATTGTCAAATATTCTAATTAAGAAAAGTATTATGTATTCAGACCACCGACAATTTCTTGGCAGGCTTTCTCTTTTGCTTTATTTATTAATTAAGCAATTATTTGTCCTTTTTTTGTAATTAAGTGTTTGAAATACCCATATATTTCAATTAATGAGTGCTGCTCAGTGGCCATGAACTACACAGCGTGGTCCTGTCAGGCAATTGTGGCCATTATGGATATTATTATATTGGTTTGATATTTGACCCCACAAGTCTTCTAAAGAATAATGTGCTTGTGTATTTGTCCTAATTGCTCAAACTTGGCACAAAAATGCCGGCCATTGAAGCCAGAATTTACCCTTTTGGAATCTCTTTAGTCTTTGTGTGGTATAAATCTCATTGTTAATTTCACTTTTCTAAGTGAATACCCCACTGGTCTTTCTAAACGAGGTCTGTATCCTGTAATAGAGATGGATAACTTTGCTCAGTAGGCGCTAACTTAATTGATAGTATAATCATAATGTTCCCAATGCATTCTTGGTGAGCTGATTCTCATGTTTGTGTACAATTGTCTGTGTGTGTTTGTGTGTGCGTGTGTGTGGCGCTGCATGATTATGAGTGAGGGCGAGAAGTAGAGGTGTGTGTTTGTGTGAGGGGGACAGTATAAATGGCTGGCAACGTGCATTAAGAGAGAAGTGTGGTGTGAATGGTGATTGTGTGTGTTCTGTATACAAGAATGTACGTGTGGGAGTAAGCACAGTGTGTGCATGTAGTGTTAATGAGGCCGCTCGATTTGCTTGTGTGTGTGTGTGTGTGTGTGTGTGTGGCTGTATATGAGTGTACATGTGTGTACACACATCTCATCTGCATGGCGCCATGCCCCATCGCTTCCATTGGGGTGTGTGAGAACAAAGACTTTCCATTTCCAGCACTGCTGTGCCTGCAGGGAAAAGCCTGATCATAATTAGCTGAATGATGAGCCTCCGCCATGCACCGCACAGCAGGCCTGTGACTGCCTCTCTGCGGCACCCCTCTCTCTCTCTCTCTCTCACTCCTCTCTCTATTTTCTCTACTTCTTCCTTCTTTTTTCTATTTCTGGTGTTTTCTTTCTATTCATTATCTCTCGCATGTGCTGCGTATTGCTCACCATCTATCTTCTCGTCTCCTCTCGCAGTCTGGCTCCCTCTCTTTCTCTCTGCCTTCATCACTCTCTCTCTCTTTAATTCCTTGGATCTGACTTCCTCTGTTTTCCCTCGCTGTCTTCACTTCTCCACCTCCCCCCCTATCTCTCTCTCTCCCTCCACTCCTCTGACACCGTCTTCTTTTTTATCTTCTATTTCCTCTGAAGCTGGGAAAGTAGGGATGGGACAAGATTGACTTAAAACGCTCTTGTAAAAGATCAGACCCAGACATGGATTTGCATACTTAAATGCAAATATTCCACAGTGCTGAATTAGAAATGTGTGATGATGCGTAGAATAATATCTGAATCATCCTTCAACAATACATTATAATATTTTCTGGGAGCAATATTTTTTATTGTTAATGTTTCTATTATTGACGAATAAGAGAATGTGCTTAGATTTTGCTGTATAATTTCAGACCAAGGATATTAGATATTACTGTGTCAAGACAATAGTGACACAATAGTGTGATTGACATTTGAGACTGTTTAATTTTACAGTTTCAAGTTCTATACAGTATATTGGCTGTATATGTTGTCATATCTATCAATTATAATTATGTCAAAGGTTTTTATTTGTGTATTTTATTTGTTTGTATTTTACATATTGTATTGTGTCAGAACACTTAATTTGCTTTCATAGATTTATTAATACTTTTTCTTCTAAAGCAATTTCCGAGCTTGAACTGTAAAAACTTCCATCATCTTTAGAAACCTATGAAATCAAACCTCTTCATATCATTTTAAAATATTGCACAAGTAGGATTTTTTTTAAATAGAAAAAGGCAGCATGGTGCAAAAACAAGTCCTTGAGATTTAGTCCACATCAAGCGAAAAGGCACTTTCAATTTGTTTTCACACTCCTCCCTTGATCTTATCAGTTAATTCAGTCTGGCAATAATTCCCAACATTGTAATATGATTTTTTTTCCCTCTGTTTACGACCCCAGAAGCCCCATTTCCCTCCTCACCTCCAGGGTGAGTGTTGCCATGTTTGTTGACTGTATCATGACTTAGGGATCTGCAGCGTTTCTTTATGTTGGGGATTATTAATGACATCTGTTCTGAACCAAACAGCGTAGCCCTCCATGATGGAGAACACTGAAAGGCAACAACGGTTCTGACAGATGAAAGGGATACTGTGAAATAGACGAAGGTGTGTTTGACTCAAGTGGAAATCCCTGCATCTGGTGAACATCTGCATTGAGAGACCAGTAATTTGTTTGCGCCACAAGGTGTTGATTGATTTCAATAATCTGCTAAATCATTGAAAGGGCATATTTTAAATTTTTTAGTCAGCAGGATACATCAGGATACATTAACTGAATATTAAGCAAGCATTAAGTAAAGATGGTTTTGTGAATGTACTGAAGCTGTCTGCATTCATACTTTGGTGTGTGTGTGTGTGTGTGTGTGTGTGTGTGTGTGCGTGCGTGCGTGCGTGTGTGTGCGCGCACATGCATGCTACAGGGCCAAAAGGGTCTTATATCAAACTGATGGACCACCAGAACAATATTCTGAGGTGGCCTGTGGGCAAGTCGGTCATTCACTGTGGCACCCGACCACTCTCACACACACACACACACACACACACACACACACACACACACACACGCACACACACACACACACACACACACATGCACACCGACTTTCACTCTGTCTCTCTCATTTCCTCTCTCTCCTCGTCTCTCTCTGTATACCACAACAGGCCGGGCAGATGGCAGCCCCTCGGCCCGCCGTGCCAGGAAAAGCATGTGAATTAAAGGTTATACCCAGCAGGTTTGAAGAGCTGCCAGCACCGTTGCGCTGCGGCAGAGGGGGGCCCCGGCCCACCTGCCTCCCAGGCTCGGGGACATCTGGCTGGGGTTTTGTGGAATGATGAGCACGCTGCCGCCAACCACGGCTACTGCCACCACGGCCGGCACCACGCCGAAAGGAGAAGCCGTCATCTGTTCAGTTTTTCAGCGAGCAAGTGAACAAATGAGCGGGTGTCCGTGTGTCTGCTGGTCTGTGTACGTTTGCAAGTGTGTATCTGTGAGAGGACTAGGAGAGATGGTACCGGATATACTGATTGGATGGGAAGGATAGAGTGAGGTTCACATGATGAATGCAAAGGTTAGAGCAAAGTGCAGGTTAGGTCTCAACGGACTATAATTTTACATTTCATCTCTGTTTTTCAAACTTTTCTCTCTCCATTATTTTGTATTTCTCCTTTAACAAAACACATATGCAGTTTGAAAAGTCCATAAAAACTCCACTTCCTAAAAGATGTATATTTTAAACCGCCCGACCTTGCAAATGAGTACCTAACAAATCTTGGCTCGGGTTGCTAGGGCCATGGAGCAGTTGCCAGGTCAGGCTGTCTGAAACAGACATGTCAGTGGTGAAGGCTTAACAATACAGCCTGTCTCAAATCTGCCCTTAATTCCTTCCCAATATGTTTCCCCTTGTTTGCTTTAGCTGGGAGCGGATTGAAACGTTAGGACCACAAGTAGCTTCGCAGATGTTGCAGCATATTTCTAGACCTGCCAGCACACAGAAGCTCTATCAGGGAGCAAGACACATTACATCCACCTCAGGGAGTCACTGACAGTAATGATTAGAGGTGGTTTGATTGGAATGGCCTTTGGTTTGAGAGCTTTAGAAAAACACTGAATATTGGGTAACATTTATGGGTTACACTTGATGTGGATCGTGATGTCTTATAACAGTATTTTGGCAATCACCATTGGGTAATTACAGATGTTGTAACTTCAAGAGGGATATTGGTAACGCCTCTCCTATTGGTGTAATCAAGTTGTGTTTATAAAACAGGCTATTCTGTGAGAGCAACTCCGTTCTGAGGAAAACATGGTAACACCAAGTCATTATTAAAGGATAATTCCAGTTTATGGTCTTGCTCTTGTAGTGTTGCCTCCAATTGGTAATAAACAGCATGGTACTTAATGATGGGACAAGAAGACATACTTCATGGTTCCTACCCCCCAGTTATGTATACAGTACAGTTTTCCAGTGGAATATTATTATAGCCATTTTGTGTGCGCTCACTTTTAGTTTTACCTCCAAATTAAGTGGTTTGGATTATCTGACTACCATGAATTGGCTTGACAAAAATACAATTTCCAGATGTAATAAACCTGAATGATCCAATAAAGTATCTAATCAGTAAATGGAGGTAAACCCAGGAGCTTTAATCTACCAGATCCTGGTGTGAGACAAGTGGTGAGGATGTTATGTGGCTCATTGAAGCAACACGTGTGACTTGTGTGTGACCCTTCCACTCCAGAGGTCAGAACCATCAGTGATGTCAGAGGAAAACCAGATGCCCGCAGAAGGTGCTAATGACTGCACAGCCACAAACTCCACACAGTGTGTGGCTGGGCTACAACTACTATCAACAAGAGGTGGGAGTGTTTCCATTGTTGTCTAAGTGTTAATGTGCTTATCGGATTTAATAGACATGGATGCCTGCACAACACGATCACGTTCCCTATTGCTTTCTCTTTTTTCCCTTTACGCACACACACACACACACACACACAAACACACACAACTCCTAATGTCTAGACACAGCGTTGGACTCCCTCCCTCCCTGCAAGCTGCCAGCTCCTGACCCCTTGATACATCCTCCTCCACATGGCCCACACAGCTGGTGCAGAGCCTAGACAATGTAGGCCACTGACTTGCTTACACACACACACATACACAGGCATGCATAGGCATGCACAAACATATATGCTGATATAGTCAGACAGACATAAAACCCACATGCAATCATTCACAAAACACACTTAGCTTTCTCTCCTGCCCACGCACAGATGCACACTCCTCTCACATCTCACCACACACATCTTAAACCACTTATTGTCCCGTACTCCCTTTTCTGTTTGCCAGTGAAGGTGCAGAGGGCAGAGAACAGCATCCTGGACACCACGCTATTGTTCCACCGACTCTGTTAAAGTACTCACGTAACTCTCCTGTGTGCGTCCCCCTGTCTTCTGTTCAGATCTGTCTGTAGTGTTATATGGTGTAAGGTTTTGCTTGAGAGAATGACAAACGGTTGGACAGAAAGTTGATGGGAAAAGCATGAGAGACTGATTTGTGGCAGATGATTGATTTTAAAGAGACGAGGGGCTGTGGAAAGTGTTTTGTGTGTATTGTGTCAAAAAAAATGATACAATATTTTTTAGGAGTCCTAAACTTATATTATCATTGTTTATAACATTGAAGAACAGCCTTTGGCAATTAAAGGGCAATTGCTTTAGACCCTAGTTTCATTCCAACATTTTTGTTGGGTTTGTTTGTTCCTTGTGCACACACACACACACACACGCACACACACACACGCACACACACACACACACACACACACACACACACACACACACACACACACACACATATACACACACACACACACACACACACACACAGACACACACTCCATCACCACTTCACCCATGACGCCATGCAGCCTGTAAATAGCTCCCGTGGCGCTGTACTGTCTGTTGCCATCATCAGCAGCCGTCACCCTTAACTGACAATCCATGTTTGTGTCACCAGGCTGGGCGGAAAGAACTACAACAGGCAAAACAGCTACATATTCCAGTTAAGAGGTATTATTGTGCTACTTCATTGACTCATTACATAATATGTTGCTTTTCCCCCAGAAATGGCACGGCACCTAGTGTATGACACAGCTGGTAGGAATCAGACTTCTAGCTACATTTAAGATGATCCCTCTGTTCTTGACCTCAATCCTTTAATTCAAGAGCAGAGTTGCGACCCTGTTTCTCTCAAAGTCAAGCTTCAAAGTTGTTACAATGGTAAAACTGAAGTTGAAACAGTTTGAATCTCTAAATTGTTGCTTTCTTCAACTAAATACATGTTCTGCTGTGCTGTAATCAGGGGGAAAAGAAAGGGAATGTGTTTGGCTGTGGAAAATGGCCGCCTCGGGGCAGGTTATCAGCCCTGCGCAGGCTCCTAACTTGTAGCACGCCTGGTGGGCGTCAATATGATGCCAGCGGACTCACTTGATGAAAACCAGACAGAGTCTGGAGCTGAAAGGTGAAGCACTAGTGGGATGAAGGGATGGAGAGAAAATATATACAGTACAGTGTATTAGAGAAAGGAGTGTTGGAATGGATAAGAGCAATGGGTACAGTAGAAGGAAATATGAGAAGCAATGTGATAAACATTTGGTGGCTTGGGAGCGGAGTGGAGTAGAGTGGGATGGATTTGGGAAGCTTAACAGCAGGACACAGTAGATCTTTCATCTTACTGTGTGTCATGGCAAACAGGAGAAAGGATAAATGTTCCATGGATTATCTCATTGCTTTAAAGACAACATTACAGTTTACACACAAATTTAGCAGCAGTAGTCGTCAAACACATTTTTATCTCTTACTTGTTTGAACGCCAAAATAAGAAACACAGCTTGAGCTTTCAAAGTGTTGCATGCATATTCAGTATAATCTTTTTCCCGTTTTCCTCATCACAATCCAGTTGCTGCCAGAGCAGTCAGACATGCAGCTATGCTTAATTTTCCAATTTGTCGCTGCCATGTGTGGAAACACGCTTGGCTAATGATCGGGTATGTTTGCATATTGATGCATTTGATTTAAAAGTAAATATTATGTGAGAAAAGTTGTGATCAAGCCACTGATTCATCACTTTGATACTTATTTGTTTGTATATTGAATGAACTATAGCATTAATTTATACATGAGTAACAATCTCTAATATGTAATCAAATCAGATCTCCTTTGACATTGTTGAACAATGTATGTAAATAACACCAAAAGCCATGGCTGCTGGGAAAGCGGTGGCATGGTGACAGAGTGCAGGTGTATTTAGGCGGCTGCTGGCTATCGGGCAGAGAGGTGATGCAGACACACAGCACTGACAGGGAGGCAGGGGCGACAAAGTGCTGTTGATAAGGAATGGAGACAGAGGATCACATGAGGGACTACTGGCTTCAAGCCCGCTGAACTGAGTAAACACACGCTGAACACACACATACACACACGCGCACACACACGCACACACACGCACACACATAGCATTGTATGTGTGCCATATTGTATATAGAAACACTGGATTGATATTGTAGGAGCACTCAAGAAAATAGCCATTCGTCTTTGTAGCCATAATGTAAAACTGGTTTGAACAAACTTTCCTATTAACATGATTCCATATTTGGAAGTTGTACTATATATGAGAAGTGGACATAGTCATCGTGACGTCACTCATTGGTTTGTGTACTGCCGTTATGAAACCTTGAGTTCAGCGATTCCCATGTTGCCATCTTGGATTATGGCCGTCGCCATTTTGACTTTTTGCAACCGGTGAACGGAAGTTTCATACTTGAAATGCGTAGGAGTGACATAGACACACGTAGTAGCGGCAGCGACCTGTCAATCACAGAAGCCCGCCCTAAAGCATACTCAGCTTTATGGTCTTTTTCTTTACTCTAAATGGAACCATCATTTACTAATTGAATATCATGCTGTGTTGAATACTTGAAACTATAGCAACTGAGGCCATAAACTCATGTTCACAATGTTTACTGAGGTAATACATCAAGTGAGAAGTAGGGTAATTTTCTCATAGACTTCCATACAATTAGACTTCCTTTTGCAACCAGAGGAGATGCCCCCTGATGGTCACTGGAGAGAATGCAGGTTTTAAGACATCCGTATTAACTTCACTCAGCAGAACTGGAGGTTGTAGCCTTATTTATAATATATAAAGGCTCTACAGTGCTATTCAATTTAAGAAGCAGTACTTAATCTCTACCGCCACGGGTCGCTCAAAATAATAGAAAAGACTTTAATGGTGTTTTGAAATAGCGGGGGATCATGGCAGTTGTTGTCTTAAACAACCACCATTGCTGTTGAAAATCAATCTGTTGTTACTCAGGCAGAACATATGTTCACAGACGAGGTAATGTACATTTATTTTGTAAAATACAACTTTAGGGACGCAGTGTGAGTGTTAAAGATCCCTTGAACATTTGTAGTCTTTTTGGCATGCAGAAAGTTGACATCTAGCTCAAATAGCAAATGATTAAAAGCAAAAAGTTACATATTTTTAAAATATGGAAACAAATCTAATCAAAAGTCATCAGAAAGCTAAAGAGGGCTAAAAAGAGTATTGGCTCGACTGTAATTCTTCAAACTTAAACTAACATGTTGGAAAAGAAGTGACAACTTGCCAAAATCCTCAGTCTAGCCACAGTGTTTGACAAACTTGTGAAGGATGTTTGCTCAATTTGGATATTTGTCAGGTTGACAGAGTAAGTTCATTTATATAGCACATTTCAACAACCAGGCGATTAAAAGTGCTTCACATAAAACCTTTAAAAGCATCAAAACATGATGCTGAAGAAATTTAAGATTTGAAAACAAGTAAGAACATTCATTTTAAAACATTAAAAAACAGTCAAAATGCAAAATAATTGAATAAAAGTTGCAGTGCAGTTTCAGAAATGAAATGCGTTAGTGAGATGCAGAAATTGATATCCTTGAATCTGGTTCAATTAAAGGCAACAGCAAACAGAAAAGTAACTCAAATTACTTTTGTTTAAGTACAGCATATATGTATTCAATGTTGTATGTGTGTGTACAAGTAGAAGGGGGCACTGAAAGAGACGGAGCATGAGAAAGTGAAAAGGAAAATAACCTGGAAGGGGAAATACGACTTGACCAGATGTCAGATCGTCATGGCCGGAACCTAAATTCAGAAACATTTAAGGTACAGTAGCAGAGATATTGTGTTTGTTACTCTGTATGTGTAAGTATATGCATTATGTTCATGTGATATAATGTATCAGTTGTGTTTATATTTTATATTTTGCTGATCATATTAATTGCAAACATGTTTTTTTAATATGTTTTTCAGTTGGGGAAAATGGATTCAATGTCCAAATGGCCCATCAGAAGTTGTCAGAAAGCTTGGTGTGCGGTTTCATCAGTGTGTGTGCCACGTTTTTCAGTTTGTCCTGGTTATTATCTGGTCTCTCATCCACGTTATGCAACAGATGGCTGACACAGTATCCTATATTAATGAAGTGCCCCATTGTTCAAACGGTGTACATGCATAGAATCTCTAAAAGGACTTTGGACGTGAGACAAAAGCACCAACATGAGCTTCCATTCCTGAACTACTTATCCTCGATATATACAGGGAGCATTCCTCTCCTATCATGGTCCATGGGAGCTGTGAAGCGGCCCAGCCTGCCTGCTCTCCATCACGTCCCTGTCACAAGTCCAGTCAACAGCTCCCAGCTCCTAATTTGCTGCCTGGAGTTAGCGAGAGGTGGTCTGGCTAGCGTTAAACCACAAGAGTGATAAGATCCAGGTCCTCTCCTCTTTGAGTCCTCGTTTTCCCACATGAGCCAATGGGCTCTTTTGTTTGAGACACGGGGACGGCTGTTGGCAGACGGACACAAACATCCATGTGCACGGGACCACTCATACACACACACACACACACACACACACACACACACACACACACACACACACACACACACACACACACACACACACTCACACACACACACAAATGCCAACACAGGCCCCACCACTTCCTCCAAGCAGCACGAAGATGTATGACTTGTCTGCAGCTTGACGCCTGCTGTTGCTTACCTTGACAATTCCTGGAGTGTGTAACAGATGATGTATGTATTGTGGCAAAGAGCATGCCTGGTATGGCTCAAAGCCGTGGATTGCATAGCCAGTCAATATCAGGCAGACGGTCCTGCAGAAAGTGGGAAAGGTTATTCTGGACTCCAGCTGAAAAGGATGCTGCATAACAGGTCATATCAGCATTATTCAGGCTCTCTCACTCTATTTAGCCAACATCTGCATCCCTTCTGTTTACATATTTTATTTGATTAAATAAGCAATCAAAGTTGTAGAACAATTTGAAGACTTGCACATCTCCCAAGATTGCAGTAAACATATTGGCTCTGACTTAGATACCGTAGTCTCTTACAGTACATTGAAATATAGATCGACTGATTGGTTTACCGGTCACATGAGTAAAAGTTCAAGCTCCAACCAACCAGCTGTATATCTGCTAATCAGTTCCCGGAGGAAAGAAAGTACCTCTGAGCAAAGTGTGATGGAGAAGGAGAGAAAGCTGCCTGCGGCAGCAGCGCCGCTCAGTTTCCATCCACTGACTGCATAATGTTATGGATCTGTTTTTGCTGGCTATGACTGACAGCTGACTAACTTTGTCAGCAACCTTGCAAGTGCTCCCCGCTCCTTTCAAAGACCCATATCAATGACCTTCAGTTTTAAACGCCAAACCACAATATCGACTGAAAGCTTCCTTTTATCAGGTGCCAGTCTCAGAGTATTTCCCTTTCAGAAAGCATAATGCAGAAAGCATAACAGATCAGGCCGTTCACTCACTGCTCCAATGAATCATTCTCTGCAGAAAGGACCTTTCAACTCTTGCGTTGTTTCATTACCGGCTGATGAAGTAGTCTGCCACGTGAAGTGCAGAATCTTGTTTAGCTTGGCCAAGCCTCCCTGACCTCGGAAATTCATGAATGCCACATGTAAAACTCTTTCATGTACTGTAAATTCACACAGAACTGTTATTTTTGTCATATTCCCTTTCAGCTGCAGAACAGAAGAGCAAAAATATTATACTTTAGCCTTGTACGTTTTTTTTTTTTTAAATGAAGAGAGGTTTGCAGGGATTCAATTGTTTATAAAAGGGGAACCTGTCTTATCACTGAATGAGAAAGACAGGTTTTCAGATGTTTCTGTTTCTTCACTCTACAATTGAAGTCACAGCAGACGAATAAAGGTCAGCATTGTGTGTCTGGAAAATCTAGAGCTCAGTTAGTCTGCCTCAGAATGCTTTCAAATAACTCCATCACTGTCTGCCCACATACATCTGTCCATTCATGTCTGTCACTCCTGTCCCTTTTCCTTATTACTGTCCAGCTGCCTATTGTGCTTTTCATGAGCTGTATCTGCTGTGGACCTGACTCTTCTTCTGCCTCCCCGCACTCTCCCCCGCCTCACCACTCTCCCAGAACCAAACATGTCAGTCCTCTTCAATAAGTGTCCTGAGGTCCCCTATGAGGCAACACTCCCGGGCCCCTGTTTCATCTCCAAGCATGCCTCCGTTTGCTTGGAGATCAAAATATGATGGCTTCAAAATATAAGCAGCTATAAAGTACCGATTGTGGCAGTGTCAACAATTCGAACAGGGCTCACACATCCAAGGCTGCCAGAGAATTTATTTTAGTAATGAGATGGAGAGATGCCCTGCGCATATCACAGCTTGGGCTTTGATTTATGTCGCTGAATGAGGTGATGCCGTAATTTGTGCACGAGGGGAAAACACACAGCCATTTAGTGATGGGATCCAGCTCTGTTCAGTGGCACTCTCCCAGCCCATCTGGCTTCATTTACAATCCAGTTCGACTCACACACGAACATTATACTTGGCTGTCTTCATTTTTATTGGTCAGCCTTGATTTATGACCATCAAAGTCCGAAATAATTGGCTGACACTGGATGTCTTTTATAAGTCGTGTTCAGGGGGCAAAGCTTCAGCGGCAAAAAATGCTGGAAAATGAGTGAAAACAGAAGGAATGCATGACGTGATGCCTCGAGAAGGAGCCGTCTCTGCAGCCGAGCTTCCACTTGTGTATTTTTATAACCGGCGCCTCTTTGGCCAGCAATGTATGGTCGTGCCAAGTACTTGTGTACACAGCGTTGGCCAGGTCATGTAACTTGTAGATGAGAAACATCTTTGCCAGGATAGGATCAATGACCAGAGAAAACACAGAATTGCAGAGAAGATAAGTGTTTAAAACTGAAACTGAAGCTGAAAAAAAATTTCAAGCAATGGGAAATGATTACCATACTTTCATGTCTAATTCATTTAAATAATTACAGTATTTCTGAAAGACTCATATTTGGTGTTGAGAAACATAAAGTATGAGTATATTGCACCTATTGCACATTTTTCAAAAGAGTATGTATCTGTTTTTGTACAAATCTGTGGAAGCTTCAACTGAGCAAGTGAAAGCATATTAGCCTATAGCTTTCTAACTATAGGAATTGCAGTAGATGTTGTTAATATACATCATGAATGTAATCTTTACACAGTTTAATGCACACTTAAAAAGTAACATACGGTTTGTTCAATAACTAAACTGCTGCGGCTGAAGTAATCTGTAGCCCCAAAGCCACGACAATGATTAAGAAATATGGTATACATTTAGTTTCAGCTTTGATTCTTAATACTACCTGCTATTGCTACGGTCACTATAGCCCTATTTGTTTGGAACTTGTTTGGTACACTAAATGCATTTTTAAAGATAAACAAAGATGATATCTAACATTTTTTATCTTGCCACTGATGGCGAGTTAATAGAGTGGTTTATGGTGGTTTTGGAAAACAGATTTAACTCATGATGTGAATTGTATGAGCAACTGTATTCTACCAGCAAATTAAATCTAATGAGTGATGAAGAATTTGAGAAAGCTTGTTTTTCAAAAGTTTCTTGTCTTTTCTTTCATAAGAGACAATGCATTGTCAAGATTGCCTGGATGGCTTTTTATCAATATAGTAGTCCATTTTCAATTTCAAGTCTGCAAAAACATCCTTGAAAACTTAAATTAAATGAAAAGTTGTGTCTCATACCGGAATGGTGGAGAAGCTTGGGAGGGGGGAGGGGAGGAACTAATAAGCCAACAGAATGAGAGCGGGCGAGCTGAGCCAAGCAGCAAGAGAGATTTTATTTCTTCTGCCTCCATCTTTTTTTTAGTTTTTGGAAGGCAGCCTAAAAATGTGCCTGTCGCAGATGTTTGGACAGAAGGTGTTTGCATGCTGTTCATTTATACACTGCCATACGGGACACAGTATGACCACCACAATAACCAGTAAGTAACACTCTCCATGTGCACAACACTTCGCCAACTTCTACCTTCTGTTTTTGGAGGGAACGTGTACCCCCGTGGATTGAGGCGTACCTTGAAGCTCCTGACTTGCCCCAACGCCACTGATAATGACGCTGCGACGGTAATGGATTTTGCATTAGCGATTGGTTTGGGAGGGAAAACAAACATTTTTTTTTAGGCTGATACTGAGTGTTTGTGTGTGATTGCGTGCACAGGTGTAAACGTCTGTGCATGCACAGATTGCTGGAGACCAGAGCTTGTCAAAACTCCCACACATGCAAACTTCTTCATGACATGGTAGCTTTGCTCTGCTATGCGCTACTGCAGAAAGCTACCCGGGCCATCTGCCATTCTACCCATGAAGGTGAACAGACTGCGCGCCTGAACCAGTTCCAAGTTTCTCATGCTACCACTCCCACTACATATTGCAGGGGTACAGAATCACTGTCACCAGCTTTATGCTGCATATTCATCCGTTTCAGCAGTTTGTCAGAGTTCTACTATCAACAGTGCTAACGCCCTCTCAAATGACCTCAAAATATAACCCTCTCATTAACACTGAAATTAAAACATCCAGTTTGCCTGAGTTGAATGGGTTCTTTATTCAGAGTAAGAGTGAAATAGACAGGAATCTGTAATGTAGCGGGGCGAGGTGTGCGTCTGTATGTGACTTAATCCATCTCACAGAACCATTTGTTGTGTTTGTTTGAGTCGTCTCTGTCATCACGAGTGAAGACAACACTTCTGTTCATTAATGCATCTCACCAGTACAGCGGAGATGAGGCAGACTGTCGCAGCTCCAAACATATGCTGTTCATTTTTTATCCTTGAGCCATAGTTTCCTGCTTGAAATCTGGGATTATTTAGCAGCGAGAGAGAAAGAGATTTGGTTTGGTCGTGCATGTGGCATTAAGCCCATATATGGTCTCACACAAACGCTGCTTATATTTGTTACACAACTCCCTGGATGCACTAGTGTAATTTTGAGCACATGAAAATACAAAGTTCTGCTAACAAACATTTTAGTTTGTATTTCTTCTTTACTTTCCATTGATGTGATCATTTTTGGAACTGCAAAGTTTGATTTACTGCTCTTGTACTATTACTAATAATGATAATAATAATACATTGTATTTGAAATATGCTTTAGAAGGTACTCAATGGTAAAAACAAACAATAGAAGTCACAACAATTTAAAGATGACATGACAGTAACAAAAACGTGGCGTTCGAAGGAGCGGGTTGGATCAAAATTGACACCAAGGTTACAGACGTGTGTGGAAGCAGGAACAAGTGGTGCCATCGATGGAGAGAGAGAAGTTGTGGTGGGACTTGTTGAGTGATTTGGGGCCAATGATGAGGATTTCAGATTTGTTGCTGTTGAGTTTGAGAAAGTTGGCTTGCATCCTGGTCTTCATATCTGTGAGGCAGTTAGTGATGCTGGAGTAGGTAGTGGGTGTGATGGATTTTGTGTAGATGTAGTGCTGCGTACTAGTGCTCTAGTACTGCTCTAATAGTATAGCTCTAGATTTAGAACTATGAAAGTTCATTCATTTTTTTAAACAGCAGATATCAGGAGAGAAATATTAGGCGTAATAGAGTGCTGCAGGAATGATTCCTAAAACCCAGAAATGAGTTAGCATTTTTGCACTTTCGTTTTTTGGGATGCTTTTAGAGATTTTAACTATTTTTTTCTACAACCTAAAATACGTAAGTAGATACTCCTCTCAAGAATCTCGAAGCTGTTACGTGTCTTAAAAAAGACGGTTGCTAAGTGGCTAATTGAGACTACAGAAGTTGTCGGGGACACTACATTGCTGGGTACATTCCTCACTCAAAGCAGTCTGACGCCATTGTTGTTCTTCATCCACTCCAACAGTGGAACTCCAGTTTATTTCCACGCAATCACATTCCAGGAATATCTCAACCATTTAGGAACTACGCTCAATCACCTTCCTCCCGAGAAGTGAGAAAATCACCTCATGCAAAAACCATTTGTTCCAACAGATTTGTTCTTAAGTGGCTTGTAACTAGATTTAGGATAACTTATCTTTTGGGTACGAACACAATTTTGGAGTGGTCCACTCCTGTTGTAGGAGTCGTGTGCAAGTCATGAATTGTATATTTCATTACTTTGCAGCATTTCTGAGTTTGAAAATCTTTTATAAATTACACTTCATTATTCAATTGATCTTATCCTGTTTGACTCTTTGATACTTTAAATCTATTGCAATAGCCCACAACAAGACAGCTCTATATTCAATTCAATTGGCTTGATGTTATTGTACTCCACAGAATCAATATGAACATTTCAAACTGCAGATGACTTAAATAATTTGACCCGCTCCTGTTGCTGCTGGTTTGCATAGCTCACCTTAAAACATCCACCTACCAACAACTCGAAAACTTCCTCATTAAAATGTTTTCTTTCTTCCATGAAAAATCCAAAGTGTGAAAACAACATATTGTGTTTAAATAGTGGTTATGCGCTGGACTATTCCACAGTGATTTAAAAACTGTTTAAAAAACACTGTTTTAAATAAGCGAGGACAAATTAAGAACCTCCCGTTCTGTCATGCGTTTCTTCATCAGCTGAGTAACTTTTCTCAAATGAGTTTTATTTTCAAATGAGGTTTATCTACCACTTATACTTCCTGTTCTTCACCTTCTGCATATGTTGATATGACCTCACACAGGCAGAATTGGGTTATAGGAAATACAGTACATATGACGCCTTTTCAAAAAAGTTCGCTTGTTCCATTGATGGTTTGATACAATTGTTTATTTAATTGTATTCTACAAATTTGCATTATGGTTGATTTTCCATTCAGTGTGAATTCTTTTTCATCACAGTCATTGTTAGCTGAGCTCTGAATAACCAGTGTGTCAGAAGGTTTCATAGTTCTGCAGGTCTGTGAATATGCATGGTTCTGTTTTTGATGGGAGCAAGTCAAGCAGCAGTGAATAACACTCTTTGTTGAAGGAGCGAAACCTCTCACTAAAATTCAATATCTGAAACTACGTGAATGAAAAACCTCAAGCAGAAATGTGAAAATCAGTCAGTGTGAGGTTCAAGGATATATATTTTTTTCATCATTCAGGCAGTGAAGGAAGTTACTGTCGAGTTCAAACCTTTGTTAGTGTAAGAATCTCTTATTGAAATACATTTCCAAAGTTCTGATTAATACAACTGTAAAGTCATGCTTTGTGGCAGTATAATAAACCTGTAGTTTGAAGAAAGTTACCAAATATAGTGTGTCATTCCAGCAACCACAAAAGGATGACTTGGAAGGACTTTTCAGAACAATGCAGCTGCCATCATTTACCTTCTATTGTCTCCTTTTCCACAGGAAACACTAGAATCGAGCACATTTAATTTGTATATCTCTCATTGACATGCAAATGCTCCCCTTTCCCCTTCACTCCTCAAAAAAAAAAGAAAAGAGAAAATCAGTTATTAAAATTCAGGTAATGTATTCCTGTTTCTGAATTCTATTTGAGAAACGTTATTAATTTCATATATCAAGTTCAGAACGGCCATCTGTTCGCTGCGCACCGCTGCACCTCCCTCCATCTGCCCCTGAGTTCCCTGTGCGCCGTTCTGCCGCCACCGGCTCCAAGTTTTTATGCACTCTGGCTTTTTGATTTGTCACTCATCGCCGCCTAGGCCCATGTGACCGGGCCCAGGATGGCAGGGGCCTCGTGAGGGCGTTCGGTGGTTTCAGTGACGGTTACATCTCAGGTGATTCTGGGGTTGAAAAGGGGACTTTGTCCAGCCGTAAACATGGCTGTCACCTCCTGACACAGCTGAACCAACTGTGCCGTCTTCCTCTTCTCTTCCCTGCTTTGTTTTCCTCTCTGTCTCCTTTCTTCCACTTCGTCTTCCCTTCTTTGTTTAACTCCCTCTCTCCCCACGGTGTTCTCTCCTCCAGCTACAACGCCCCTTTCCTCCCTCCCTCCTTTCTGTAAGTGGAGGAAGCAGATTGTGCAGTCGGCACAGTGCAACGTGTCCCTGCCACAGTTAATTTAGCATCTGTGCCTTCATGAATATGAATACATTTACACGTCCAGGATATAATTAGGTGGTGGAGTGTGGAGAGGGTTCACGACACTCCAGGTGGGGAGAGAGGGAGCGAGAGAGAGGGGAGGAAGAGAAACAGAAAAGAGATGAAAGTGGGAAAGAGGAGCAGGTAGGGCTAAAACAATCTCCCAGGCACTGTGACCTCTGTCGCCCAGCTAAGCACTCACATCAATCACACAGAAATGGCTGGAACTGCATGACTGAGGCGGTTTACATGCCTGGCACAGAGAAGTAGATGCAGAGGCAGGCTGTGAGGCCACTTCAGCTCCCTGCAAAATGTGCAGTTGTGACGCTGGTTGATGATTGCCTGCAGACTGTGTGTATATTTTAGAAAGGCTCAGGTGGCATCTGTTTAGGCTAGTGGTTCAAGTCTATCGAGAAGGTTCACAAGATCTTTTTAGGCTGTATCTGACCAATAAACAAGTTCACAACTGTGAAGAAGCTTGACTTTTAGCAGAGGACTTTTATTTATAAGGCACTTGGAATCATTTATAAGCGTCCGGTTTGGTGGATTTAGGTTTGCATTTCTATGTTAAGCAGATGATAGTTCTGTCTTTGTCGGACTGAGCCGCTCAGCGTCCACTCAGGTGGTTTGTAAATTGTTAAGTATGCTGTAATGAAATCTGAAGCAATGGTTACAAAACTGAAGACAAGTTATCCTCAAGGGGTTGAAGATTACATTTATTGCCAATATAATGGGGTGTCATGGTGCGGTCCATGTTCAGTCTTTAAAAGTGATCACGAGCTTTGGGTAATGACCGAAAACAAACCAGTTTTGCTTGGCAGGGGTTGGGGCTTATCCTCAGGGGACAGAGTAGGCTCTTCAACATCGAGGAGCTTGAGGGAGAACTGCCAAATTGTAAGCAGCAAGTCGAGGTGATTTGGACATCTGATTTTGATATTTCTTGCACTTTTTCCTGTGGAGTCACTTTGATTATTTGTCCAATGATAGGAGACTGCGGGACGAAGCTAGGACCCACATGAGGGTTTATTTGTGTCCCTGCTGGCTTGGGAACGCCTCGGGATCCCCAAAGAGAAGTTGGAACACGTAGCTGGGAAAACAGGTTTTTGGGCTGCTCTGCTTGGTCTCCTGCCGCCAAAAATTGATGATTGAATAGCTGGACAGCGTATATGTGAACATGTGTATTTACTGTAATTGCATGTTGTTTTAAAATGTGTGTGTCAACTTTACTCACATGCGGCATGTGTGTGTGTGTTTTTTTGCACAAGTTTATAATGCAGATTGCTCTCTTTTTGTGTGCCGCTTTGTTTGTCTCAGCTTGGCACGGGAGTGTATAAGTCATTCACACTGCGTAATGGTTTATTTGCCAAAGCGCTGTGCTATTTAGGCACCGGGGAGGCGCAGTCTCCAAAATGTTTAATGTTGTGTAGTTTAGCCATATGCCACTGTTTTACAGCAAGCATTGCCTGTGTCATTACACCCCGGTGCATTGGGCACTTTCCATAATGGATCCATAACGAGAACTTGCTGCAAATGAATAGCCAAACATCTTTGGGGATGTTTGTTTAACACAGGTGTTACCCCTCTGTAAATGCGATGGCGAGGTGCCGTATGACAACGTAAGCTGCCAGACAGAGGTTGGTGGGTTTTTGTTGTGGGCAGGAGGCAGCTTTTCCTCTGTGGAGTCTGAAAGGAGGGAAGGCAACTTGGAGCTTTAAAGTCAAGTTTTGCATTCAATTGTTGTCTCGGCTCCAACCTGATTGACATGGCAAAACCGCTCCTTCTAACCAGCTTTCACAGTGAGTGATTTGACTCAGGGAATGTTTTTAAAGTGATACCACAATCTCCTCATCCATAAAACACTGCATCACTCCAGAATCAGAGATGTCCTTCAAAGTGAAAAACAACATTGTCTTTAAGGTTAAAAGTCTGTGATAGAACCTACACACTGTGCCACTCTGTTCCTCGCCAAATGCTCGCCAGGGGACCAGGCAAGGTAATTGATTTTGGATGCAGTCATGCAGGGGTAGTCCCAGCCACCACAGATAAGAAATAATTTCAAATCAAAATTATGTCTGCACTATGCATATGAATCAGATCAGGCCTAATAAAATAAAGGTATTAGCGGCGAGGGAGGGAGAGAAGTAATTAAAGCAACTCACCAGGCGACGCTCTCGCTGCGCTCTAGAGGTCTCAGTACCTCGGGGTGAGTTAAAGAACTTGTAGCTTTTAACAGAAGGCACAGAGGTCATCAAACTTTGACTTCATTCCAACCTTTCAACTGGGGTTCCAACCGAGGTTCACTGGTGTGCATCACACATCACATTTATATGTAGTATGTAGAAATGTTATAAAAAAGGATTCAGCCTAATGAGGAGTTGAGAATAAGGGGAGGGAATTGCTGTTTAGGTCCAAGGAAAGAATATTATATGTAATGCAGAATTTAGGTCCAACATTTTGGACAAAATCAGAAATGGAGCAATGGAAAACCCGCATAAACCTGATCTTCATAAATACATAAAATTAAACAAGTAAATGCAATCCAAGAGACTCAGTCCAAAAGGAGGACAAGCTGGGGCCAAAATGGTGTTGGCTTAAACAGACACAAATAGGAGGAGAACACCAACACTGCCTGCAGAATGATGTGCTGCTGACTGACGAGCAGCCGTGGTCGAAAATACATGTCATTTTAACAAAGTCATTATCACAGTCACTCTCTGTATGGCTTTTCAAAAACTACATTTTCTCCTTACTTGTGATGATTTTGACACACTAGTTGATTCACTCAGGTATTACTTATTTTGACACAAAAACCAGAGACCTGTGGCGAAAGAATGGGAGCCTATGCGTACCCATTTTAGTCAAGACCTTTAATGCAGGTAGTGTTAGTTGGATGCTTAAAATAAACACTGCAAGAGATTATGTTACTTAAAGCGTGAAAGTTGATCTGTTCTACATGTGTCTCCTCTATATAGGGAGGACAGAGGTCAAATGCAGTATACCTGCTCAAATCTTACAGACCCTGCTGTCTCCTGTCTTATAAACCAACCCTGTCTCCTAAAAATTATGTTTCCCACAGAACTAAAACGCATTCTCAATTACGTTTGACTAGAACATATTTTCTCTCTGATTACGTTTGTGTTTGACGTATTACAAATACGTTGATTATACACATATGTTTCTTCTACGTGACCAGCCCCGTTACCGGCCTCACACCGGCCCTCTTCGCTTCCCGCTACTGAGGGAATCCTTTTTAGTTTCTTTTCCTCCGCAGAGTTTAGAAATTAAAATATGCTTAAATTCAGCGGGAAAGCAAGAAAACAAAAACAATAAGACAAACACACGTTGATTATAAACGTATTTGTAAACACAAACGTAATCAGGGAGAAAATACGTTCTAGTCAAACATAATTGAGAATGTGTTTTAGTTCTGGGGGAACGTACGTTTTAGGAGGCAGGGTTGTGTAAACACACCCTACACTACCACACGCATGGCGTAAAACACTATCTCTCTCGTTCGCCCTCCCTCTCTCCCATCAACAGTTGATTGACTAGCCATGGTTGCACAGGTGGAAGTCATTCTCTTTGTGTCTGTGGTCAGGAGCTCTGTGGGGAAAAGGATTATTCACCTCTCTCTCTCTCCCTCTCTCGCTCTCTCCTCCCGTCAGGGCTTGCCTTTGAGTGTGTCCCTGGATGCTCTTCTAGTTGCCTTCTTGATCTGGACCCATCTGTGGCTTTCTCTTATTCTCTTGTTTTCCTTTTTTTTGCATTGTCCTTTTTCTCTTTCTTTTGGTTACTCCTATCAGATTCCCATTAAACCAACCCATTATGTTTCTCTGTCTTACCCCTTTTCTTTTCACTCTTTGGCAAGTTGTGTCTTGGGAATAAACACGACCACTAGAGAGGGACACGTACACACAGGCAAAGGCAAGATCGAGGCAGGTGCCACTGGAACAGGCTTGGCTTCAGAGTCGCACCTCTCCAGCTGGAGGGAATGGTAGGGCAGCCAGGTTCCCAGAGATGGCACAATGCAGGAATGTCTTTCATCCCAGCAACACATCCTGCACCAACCCCACTTAACCCCACCATCACCACCACCAGAAGTACATGTACACACACACACACACACACACACACACACACACACACACACACACACACACACACACACATACACATGCAAACCCATGCATGCACAGCTTCCATACTTCCACCCCTAGCCCTCTAAAAGGAAAACAACATCAGGAAAAGGACAGGACAGCAAGGTCACCAGGGAAGAGGAAAGAGGGGAGAGAGGGGGAGGGGAGAGCAGGTGGGGAGAAAAGTGAACAAATTAATGATTGTTGGTTGTATACACACACACACACACACACACACACACACACACACACACACACACACACACACACACACACACATCTTGTTCCATATGACAGCGTAGATGGTTCTCTTTTATCCCTGCTGGATTGTATCTGCTGGCTCCAGAATCAGTCCAATCCAATTTATTCCGTCCTTCACCCTCGCCGAGTCATTTACGCCTACTCTAATTTCCGTATCATTTAATTCTGCTCCCTATCTTCATCTTCCCCCATTTTCTCCTGACACGACATTTGGAGTTCTGATCTGAATTTATTTATTTTTTTACTGAAAAAGTTGCCAAAGACACACACGTTGCATGGTTTGTAGCTGCATTTGTAATGCAAATTCAGAGACAGGTGAGTGAATGTCACCTTGGTTTTACTGCAGATTGGCTTGTTTCCATTCACTCATAAGATATAGTCAATCCTAAATTATTATCCCAAAGTATTATACATACTTAACACTAATTTGGCTCCAGGCCTGCTGTTTGTTGATCAGATCGTGGTAACCATGGTTGGTAAAGTCATAGTTGAAGTTTCTTCAACTCGAGGTGTTCAGGGATACAAGGCGCTCGGCAATTCAAACGTATAACGCTTCATGCAGCCCCAGGCAGCTAAAAAGCACTCTGTCTGATTGGGGTTATATTTGGTTATATTTGGTTTCTTGTGTTATTTATCTCGGCGAGTAAGCATATTGTACTGCTGCTCAATGTAACTGGTTAAATACTTAACATGAACATACGTTTTTAGATTTTGCAACATCCAAATGACCAAAGTACAGCCACCAGTTTGGTGAAAGTACAGCTGGTCCAAGAACACTGAGATGACCTCCAAAAGTTGCTCGTTTGTCCTGGGAGAGACAGAACGTGCCAAGTCCCCAGTCTTGTGTGCCCTGCAAGCGTGCGTGGGCCTGGCAGCGTTGCCAGTCCAGAGATGGGTAGGAGTTCTACAGGCCATCTGGGAAAGCTCCAGGAGGATCCTGGGAGATCACGGCACGCTGAGAGTGCACCACAATCACAAACACAGTTGCACAACCAGACACAACGAGCACAGGGACATGAACACACCGGCACGCAGAAAAGTTACAAAGCCGAACAAAGACTCTCACTAATAGTAACTGGGTGAAGAAAAAAAAGTGATGGTTGTTTCACTTTAAAACACATCAGTGAACAAAACTTATACTCCTGATGTACTTTGGCTTCTCAGTGCACTCTGGTTGTGTTTGCTTCATAGCTTTTCCCTTCCTTCAATAGGTTTATCACATGAAAATGATTCAAGGGATGAAAGAGAATTTTTAAGATGCCAAACTTGTGTTTTTTTCTCTCTTAATGCTCAATTTAAGCAGTGCTTAGGATTGTATTGCTTTGAAGTCTTTGAAATTTTAATGATGACCTTGATTCTTGTTTGAAGCACATCAATGTGTCTTGCTCGTGTTTAAAGACCCCAGCACATAAACGACTAAAGTTTGGTTGTCCAATAACATCCCCAAGGACACGGTGGGTGGTGGATGTGGTAATTAATTACTCAGTGACGATGGAGTCATGTTTTGAGTAAACTGATTGTTTGTGTTTGTTTTGCTTTGATAGTTAATGCTGATTTAGATTGCCTGACCTCTGAATTCAAATAAAACACTCCTTGATGTCTAATAGTTTTCACAGCACCTCATTTAAAAAAGAAAATATATTGTATATAAATATGTATATGTATATATGACAATGTTTGTATTATTTGTCATGTGTGTCTGTTGCACCTATGTATTGTTTAGTGGTATATGTAAGTCTGCTTTTTTGTCCTCGCTAAGATACCTGATTCAAAGCTCTTTCATCTTCTTCTCTCCCTAAAGGATCTATTGATCACGCAGCACTGTGGTCAATGTTACAACCAGCCCCCGCCCCCCCGCCACCATCTTTGCTTAATCTAGTCAATAATCGTAATGGTGTGATCAGTGCGGCCCCCCGTGAAATGGTTGCACAGCTGTGACTGCTTCATTTGACTGGTGGGAAAGCTGGAGGAGGGGAAGAGGAAAAGATGAAAGCTTTGAAGGGGGACTGGAGCAAAATAAGATTTAGTGATGGGTGGATGCATGGATGGATGGATGGATGAGAAAGTGATGGAGTGAGTAAAATGCATGCATGCTAGCTTAAGATTTAATTTAGAAAAGTGTAGAGGAATAAAAGAGTCTCTGTTTTACCGCATATACAGATGGGAGGATTGATGGAATGATAGGAGAGTGGAGGCGATGAGGATAGAAGGGTAGAGGAACGGGGGGATGGAGGACTCTTAAAGCATAGCGGCATCCAGGCATCCCAGAGGAAGGAGATTAATGGCGTGTGCCTCTCCGTCACAGTGGCACTTTGTGCCAAGCGCCCCTCGTAAAGCACACCCCACACATCTGGCACAAGCGTGGGGCATGGGGCACCAATCCTTCTCTTCACTGTCTTTCACTGTTTCTCTGGAATCAGAAGTTCCTCTTGGCACAACACTGTGTGTAAACTGCTTTTAGAATACCTGATACTGGTGGGGAATTTCTCAAATTCTGACTTATTATTGGTTATCTTTGTTTTATCGGTGCCTCTGATATGACCATGTGGTGTGCCATTATGAGGACAGCCTTCTTCTTCTTCACCAGATGTATATCTGTCAACTAAAGCACTTAGGAACCAACCTATTGGGAATGGTTTTCCATGTTACCCTCATGTACAGTGTAATACAATTACCTTGTTAGTCACTGATAGGATTACTCTCATTTTGAATACAAATGAATGTAAACACGTATATGGTTTTGGATGTAGTGCATGGCTCAGGCTATCCTATTCAAATCCTTTTGCATTTATTCTTCAACAATAATGCTTCTGTTTATGTGTCTTGATTTGCCAAATCGTACCTACAACGTATCTACAACCTTGATTACATCTTTTGGCAACATGTGTCCATTCATGGAATTTTCATGCCGCGTGGAGTAAGTTGGGGTTAAAATATGTTACGAACCAAGCACACGGCTTAAACCCTGAAGTCCGAAACATGCCTGTGTAGGCAAACATGCATGGAGGTTATTGCGTGGCTGTTTCTTGTGTACTTGAAAGTAAACCTTTTTAAAAACATTCATAATCGCTTCACCACAGGAGTTGGCTCAACCAATCAGCTTGCTTGACATGATGCTAAGATTTAAAGTAACATATAAGCTTTTTACAGTATATCCCACGTCATACAGAATCACTTATAATCACGCATTAGGGAGGCAAAACGTGTAACCCCAGGTCAAGACTATTCACCATGAAGTCAAGAACAACATGGAGGTCTTCATCTTCTCTTAACCTCCAGACATCATATGCCAAGTGTGAAGGACTCTGAGGTTCTGAAAATATTTAACTATGACAATGCATGAATCTCACATTCCTTCTTCCTTCTTCCTACATTTCCATCACAGTAGGTTTGCAAAGATGTTTACATTTATCTTCGAAGCAGAATTCCAGTTTGAGACCAGGGTTCGCATGTGCTGTTAGAGTTGAGGGTACATTTGTTAAAAGTTTGGGAAAGTTAATAGTTTTTAGCTCATAAATGAAAAAGTAAGTGCTTGAAAATCTTAAAACGTCTAATGCTTCAAGTCACTGTTCTTTAAAAGTTAACTAAGACCATCTTTCCCTGACTTAACAAAGTGAATCGAGTTGCCTATTTGTTGTCACATCACAGTGAGATGTTGCTGCTCAACTGGCTTCCAGCTAAACCAAGTGCAACTTAAGGATTTTAACTCTGAAAGCTGTGTTTGACATGGGCCAAATGGAAACATGTCAGAGAGATTTGAATTAAATGCTGGATGAGAGGTGTTGAAATGTGTGCAATTGGTGGTGAGAGGTGAGCAAAGGGATGTGTGTACATGTATCTGTGTGTGTGTGTGTGTGTGTGTGTGTGTGTGTGTGTGTGTGTGTGTGTGTGTGTGTGTGTGTGTGAGTGTGTGTGTGTGTGTGAGATGGGATGGAGGTTTTACCGCACAAAAACAGTTATAGCGGAATATGTGTGTATCTGAGCACTGAATTTGTGCGCCCTCGCGCCATGGCCATGTGTTCGTAACCTATCTGAGGGTTGGAGGCGATCAGTCTCTGGTGGATTACTGTCGGTGCCGGAGAGCGGGAGCGTTTGACGGATCGGCCTCCCCCACACTCGGGATGCCGCGTTCCTACACAGATGGCGTAATTAACGGGAGGCGAGCCAGGGAGGGAAATTTATCTTTGATCAGCACCTTCGCGCCAGATTGTCATCTATGTTAATATGATGATAGCATCAGTGCGCACGCGTGTACACACACTCACATGCACACACAGAAGGAGATGGATGGTGATAGAATAGAGGCTAGGCAGCAGTCAGCCCCGAGGATATAAGATTATGTGTGGAGACACACACACACACGCGCGCGCACACACGCACACACGCACACACGCAGTCTCCTCCTAATCCTTTGTTCATGGCCTGGCACTGCACTCCCCTGCTGTGAGGAGAGCTGGGATGATCTGTGGAGGGTACCTCAGACAGAATCATACATACAGTAGGCCCACATCCACTCACAACTGTATGTCTGAAGGGTTCGTGAAACGATCAAGAACATTTCACATTTCAACGGTTTTGTATGGACAAAACCCCAACAAATATTACTGTAGTTATGATTGCATACATGATTGATTATGTGAGATATACTCAAGAATTTTATTTTGAAAAAAAAAGAATAAAAAAATATTTAGATGAAAGCTGCATGGGCAAATCAATGAAGGTTTGAGATCAAATGTCCCTCAGTTCTCCTACACATTGTGTGTTTGTGTGTGTGTGTGTGTGTGTGTGTGTGTGTGTGTGTGTGTGTGTGTGTGTGTGTGTGTGTGTGTGAGGTTCTCTGCATGTGTCTCTGCGAGCGTGCACGCGTGCGTATAATTGATGTTACAGATGAGCTCCGCCACGTGCATACTTTCACCCCAGTGAGATATTAGGAGTAATGGTGTGTAGGTGTAATGGCATGTGCCATGACATCTGGGCCATGGGCAGCCAGATGAGGGAAAGATGGAGACACAGATAGAGAGGTGGTCTACAAGGTCTCTACATGCTGTGGAGCTGAAAGGACAGATGCTATGGAGTTGATGATGTAAGAAAGGAGAGAAACAGAAACAGATATAGGCCTGAATGTAGAAAAGTTTGGAGGTCAAATCATGACAGACTGGAGGAAAGGTGAGATAGAGATGAATAGGTAAAGTGAGGCAAAGGAGACTAGAACTGAAGAAAGGAGAAGTGATGGGGAGATAGAGGAGAAGAAGAAGACATGGGAGACTTAGTAAATTTGAGTAACTGAAAGAGGAGGAGAGGAGAGATGATGAAATGACATGAGGACAACAGGAGCGTTTTTGTGAGCTTTAAAACATTTCCAAACAAACCAAGAGGCAGGCAGACAGACAGAAAGGCAGGCAGACGTGCAGACAGACAGAAAATGCAGGCGGGCAGACAGACAGCAGGGAGAACAAAGGCTGTGTTCCTCCGCCTCGCTCTGCTGCTCCCCAGTCCATCTGCTGCTTCTGCACACAGCCTCCGATCTGTTTCACATTCATTTTCAGCTATCTCACTCATCTCCATCTTTTCCTCTCTCTCTCTCTTTCTCGCTCTCTCTCTCCCTCGGTGTACACACACATTGAATTCCATTCATTTTCATCCTCAACTTGCACCATCCCTCCTACCTATCCTCTTCTCCTCTATTGCTCTTTTTCTTCTCGACTTCCATCTGTTATTTATTTCAGAGTTTGACATATGGAATATCCACCACCTGCAGGAGAAAACGGTACCAATCAACCATATGTAAAATATATCATACATCCTGTGTATGAAGACAAGTTTTGAAACATGACACAGGTACTGTGGGAAATATTACAAGGTTACACGTTTTTTATTCGTTATTGTACGACACAACGGAATTCATATTGTAGTCCGAATTTGCTACATTGGAAACACAACAAACAACAGCAAAAACAATATGGGATTAGACATCATCAACACGAATAGAAAGTCTTTAAGTGTCTCAACAGTCAATTGTAAATCATGTCAAATACATGACAAATACTTTGAGAATTCTGTATGATTGCTTTGAGACACTTAACATATGTAATGAAAATAACAATGTTTATGGTGGTCTTAATTTTTAGAAAGTCCACGAAAATGTATGTTCTCAATCAGCGTCCTACTGAGTAATGGGGTCTTACATAAACATACAGTTAGGATTATTTCATTTTTTATTTACATTTATTTACATTTTTATATTTGTCAAATGTGATCAAACCAAACACGCACATGGTCCAGAGGAAGCAGTTTGGCAGTGGTAAACTTGATAATTAATAACTAATGCTGCGCTCACACCAAACGTGGTTGTTTACTCGCTCGACAATAAAAGGGTGTTCACACCAAAGGCGGCGCGAATATTCCCGCTATCGACTATGGAAGAAATAACCATAACTAGTTTTGCTTTATACTTGATGTGGAAGTCCCAAAAATGTTGCAACATCAAACGCCCTCGCGTTTGGGTTCATAACACCATCCGTAGCCGTACACAGCTCGGTGAATTTCACCGACTGATCCAGGAACTGTGGTCTCCGTGGCTTATCTCCGTAAAAACACCGTTACCGTTTCCGCCATCCACCATGGATATAACCACTAGTTCTGCTTTATACTTGTTGTGTAAATTCCACATACGTCGGGACATCAAACTCCATCGTGTCTGGGTTCATAATATTATCCGTAGTCCCACAACAGCGTCTGAATGAAGCGCTACTTCTGGCGGAGCAACAGCAGTTTGATTCAGCAACGGCAAGACGGCGGTGATGACGGGCGGAGCTTCTCAACGCTGATTCTCAACGCTGATTGGCTAACGAAACTTTGCGTCACACAATTTTTTCGCCGGAGTTGAAATATTTCAATTTATTTGCGCCGCCTCAAACGCGCCTATCGCGCCGCCCGCCGGAAAAAATGCTTTTGCGTCAAATTCACGCCGCGTTTGGTGTGAACACAGCATAAGGATGATTTTCCCCTAAACTTAGTTTTTTGCTTATTTAGTTATGTTATAGAGAAATACTTGATGAATGAATTGATTGAGGTCAACAATGCCAAATAATTTCCAAAATATACTATTTATCTTGTTCCCTCAAGATATTTATTTCCTGTATTATCATGTATTGTTCATACCAGATCTTGGTCTCACAAGAACTCCATGTTCCACTGTGGAGATGTTTCTGTTTGGAATTACTAGTTCAAATCATGTTTTTGCAGAAAATGTTATTTCCAAAGTATCACATTGAATATGTCATTTATGTGATTATAAAGTATTTGGGGGGGAAAGAGAGAACGCTGATAAAACCATTGGTCAAAGAGGATAAAGCAGCAACAATTGGTTTCTGCGAACTAAAACAGACACAACTGTGCATCGGTGATCTAAAAAATCCAAGAAGCAGACCATAACACTAAAAGCTTTAATCAAACTTTAGACACACAACAGACAACATCCTTCATTGTGATGAGCAACAGCTTCAACTACATCACTGTGTGTGAATGCTTTATGCATACAAATAGATGTCTGAGTAATAACAGGTCAGAGTTATACAGCCTGTCATGCCTGTATGTCTACGTGTACACGCAGATGTGGATATTTACATGCTTTTGCATGCACATGACCTCTCGTATCATTTAGTTGCTGGTGACTCTCCAAATAGGGTTGCCCTAGTGACAGCCTATAATGCAGTGTGTAATAATGGGAGATTTGCTTTCATGAGCTAAGCTCCGGGAATGTTTGGACCTCCCATTTAGACTCAACGGGAACTTGGCACAGACTCTGCACAGGTGCAGAGAGAGAGAGAGAGAGAGAAATCGAGAGAGAGAGAGAGAGAGATTCCTGCGAACAACATTCAACATCTGTGTCAATGGCTGTTGCACAAATTTTCACCAATAAAAAAGAGAGAAAGGGGAAAAGGAGAGAGTCGAACAGAGAGAGAGAAAGACAGAGAGAGAAAGAGAGAGAGAGAGAGAGAGAGAGAGAGAGAGAGAGAGAGGGCTAAGGAGTAAAGCGGGGATTCAACATCTGTCAGTGGCTGTTATGCTTTCGACTAAATTGAGTGAGAAACAGAGAGAAAAAGAGCTTAAAATAGCCGAGAGAGAAAGTTGGTGGCTTGCCAAGCCTGGATGAAGCAATCGACTTCCAGCTGTTGGACTGTTTGTGTATCAGAGAGAGGACAGGAGGAGAGGCAGGGAGGACGGGAAGGTAAGCAGCTACTGTAGGTGGGGAAGTGATGAAGGGAGCAGAAGGTTAAAGTAATAAGCGATAAAAAGCAGGAGGTAGTTAGCGGTTCCACAGGTTGGAGTTATGCATAGTAACTATTGCTGACTGACTATGTTTAACTATGTGCACCCACTCCTTCCTCTTTCTCGTTACCTTGGACTTAAAACATTCATTCCACTCCAACTCCATCTTACGTTACATCTTACATTTTAATTACATTCTCATCAGATACATGTTCAACAAATAAGCTGTTTTAAGTTAATTAGGTTAATCCATGTCCAAAACGTCACCTTTACCTCGTAACATGTGCAAAGGTTGCAAAGGGCAGGAGCCCATCCCAGAATGCATTTGGCAATGAGTGGGCTACATCCTGGACAGGTCAGCGGTCTATCACAGGGCTAGCAACACAGAGAGGCTGCTGGATTTGAATCCAGGAGCATCTCACTGTGAGGCAGCGCTGCTGCTGCATTGTAATGTACCCCATAGGACATAATGCAAGCATTGTTTGGCATTTTTTGTTATGCATGAACTTTTGTTCATGACAATGAGCATATGTTTTTATTGAGGACGGTTTGTCCTCCAGCAAACAGATTCATCTGTTGGTTCTCAGAATGAGTCTGTTTTTGTGTGGTGACAGACACATTAATATTTACAAAACAAACCATTACTTATTTTTCATCTTTTTATTTGCCACTTTTGAAAAGAAAAGAAAAAGTCCTATTCCCTCCAAAGCAGATTTCTCTTTCTCAAAAGCACCATTTAGCCAATTACTATTTACATTCTTTCATTATTCACAATACACTCGGAAAAAACTTTGACAAAACAAGCAAGACAAAAATTGCCTTGACTTTCGATAAAAGAGAGATTTGATAAATAAGTGGCTTCAATATATTTGAGGGAAAACTACGTTCCAACACTGCTCTTTGCTTCACGTTTTTTTTAACATCTTCTGTCAGTTATGGCTGGTTCTTTTGTCTCAGCAATGTTCTGTGGCCTCTATGTGGGAATGTCAATCTTTTTGTATATGTATGTTTTGTTAACCATTTCTAAGTGTACTTTATAGATAAGTGGCCATTTTAGGGGAAAAACGTTGCTTATGCTGAACTGTGCTTTTGAAATTTTCCAAACTGACAGGCTTGAATGGGGAACTGAACCGGTAGTGCACTCTTAATATGATTGCATGTGTCAGAAAAAAAAACAATTTTTTTTTGCATGGAGAGGCAATCCATTTGAGATTTAAGCTGTTTACAAGCTGACTAGACTTGATGGAAAAATATAGAGTAATCGTTGCAAGCAACCATCTTTCTTTAAAAGCAGAAAGCGTGGTCATACATCAAATAAGACACTCTCTTTGTGTAGGTTTCTATTTGCGTCACAATTGTAACCAAGACAATCCAAAAAATCAATACAAACATCATAATGTCTGCTGCTTGACTCAAACTATTGTTGTCTCCAACTCCTGAAGTTGCTCCGACTTATTTTCAACACTCAGCCATGTCCTTGTTTTTTCTGGTCTGAACTCACTCTGAACGATTTTCTCTCCTTTGAGTGCCGTGCATTGACAATACCAGTAAAGATTGCTTCCTGGCTGTTACTCATGCATAGAAAATGCTGTCACTATGTCGTGGATTGCACCCAATGCATAGAAAGTAGATGTGACTCTCGTTATTTTTTGTGGACATGTTTTGGATTCTGTCAATACTGATAATGACGACAGTCTCTTGTAGTCAGAGAAAAGGTGTGTTTGTTCCTTTTGTTTGGATTTGCTCCAAGTTTCTGGGAGACTAATATGTATCCTTGTTTGGGTGTTTTCACTCACACTTAAAGAAGCATAAAACTGCAAGATTGAAGGTGATGATTTTGTTTCTTTTTCAAACCTGTTCTAATGCAAGGAACAAAATTGTATTTTTTAACACCTTTCAAAATAAGCAAGGCAAATAGATCGATATTGGGCTGTGAAGTTGTTGTGTGGCCAGTGTGTGTACTGTTAAGTTGGATGAAAGTGTGTGTAACCGGTGTATGTTGTTGAAAAGGAGCGTGTGTTCTGAACCTACTAAGAGAAAAGGGAAAGGTTTGGAAAGATTGTTTGAATTATCAATGTGGTTGAAGGGTCACATTGTATGCCCAATGTATTACCTTTCAGACATTTAGCACAAGCCTTCACACTGCTGTACTAAGTGTGGACCCAATGATTAATTTCTTACTCTTTTGTCCTTTTGTACTTGTAATACTTTCTCCCATTATATAAATGCATCTTCACATCTCCATTTTGTATGTTTGTCTCTGCTTTATTAGAATTTATCTCCCCATTAAGATGCAGAGAGGCACTAATGGTAAATGGGCTGATCATCTTAATGCATGGCTAACCTCCCACAATTAGCAAGATCAAGGGACGCAGCGCTCTTTAAATGGAGAGAATGATTTGAGTTCATTGCGCTAGAAATGTGAACAATTTAATGTGGTCTTTTATGCAGTTACTTCTTCTGCACATAGATCCACTGTATGTTTTTTCACTCCTTCTTTTCACACACAAAGAGTTGTGTCAGCATATGCTTTTCAGATACACCCTCACACTATTGCACTCTCTCCTGTCTTGGGTGCAGGCTATTAACCTGTCTCCTTTCTGCAGAATCTCTATAATTTGGCTGTCAGTTATTAAAATTCTACCTGCTGGCACGTGGCGAGGGAAAAGGTCCCCAGCAATCATTCTGCACCCCAAAAGTACTTAATGTTAAAACAAACACACACACACACACACACACACACACACACACACACACACACACACACACACACACGAATGTGAGTGTGACATCCTTGGTACTGCAGGTTTGACACTGGGCCCAGCACTCTGAGTGGATAATTGTATATGTAATGAGAGGGGTGTGTGAAAAGAAAGGGCCGGCGTTTGCTTAACAAATGACAATTAACAATTTGCTCCTCCAATGAATCGCCACCTTAACGTGGTGGAGGAGTTTGAGTGGCTCAGTGATCCTGGGAGCTATGTTGTCCGGGGCGTCAGCCCCTGGTAGGGTCTCCCAAGGCAAACAGGTCTCGGGGGAGAGCCCAGACTAAGAGCGATTCAAAAAACCCTGATGAATTGCAGCCCACGGACTAAAGTTACCTCGCCCGGACAAGGGAAACCGGGGCACCCTCCCGGAGCCAGACCCAGGAGGGGAGCTCGTCGGCGAGCGTCTGGTGGCCGGGCTTTCGCCCATGGGGCCCGGTCGGGCTCAGCCCGAAGAAACAACATGGAGCAGCAGTCACCCCGTGGACCCACCACCCGCGGGGAGAATTATCGGGGTCGGGTGCAATGCAGACCGGGCGGCAGGCCAGGCAGGAGACCTGGGCGGGCCGATCGCCGGCAGCATAGACTAGCTCTAGGGACGTGGAACGTCACCTCGCTAGCGGGGAAAGAGCCGGAGCTGGTGCAGGAGGTGGAGCGGTACCAGCTAGATTTAGTTGGGCTCACCTCCACGCACAGCATGGGCTCTGGAACCAAGCTCCTGGAGAAGGGTTGGACTTTGTCCTTTTCTGGAGTTGCCCAGGGTGAGAGGCGCCGGGCGGGAGTGGGGATACTCACGAGCCCCCGGCTGAGCGCTGCTATGTTGGAGTTTTCCCCGGAGAACGAGAGGGTCGCCTCCCTGCGCCTACGGGTTGCAGGGAGTAAAGCTCTGACTGTTGTTTGTGCTTATGCACCGAACAGCAGTTCGGAGTATCCGGCCTTCTTGGAGTCGGTGGGAGGGGTCCTGGAAAGGGCGCCGCCTGCCGACTCCATAGTTCTCCTGGGAGACTTCAACGCTCACGTGGGCAATGACAGAGAAACCTGGCGGGGCGTGATTGGGAGGAACGGCTTGCCCGATCTGAACCCGAATGGTGTTTTGTTGTTGGACTTCTGTGCTAGCCACAGTTTGTCCATAACAAACACCATGTTCGAGCATAGGGTGGCTCATAAGTGTACCTGGTACCAGAACACCTTAGGCCGGAGATCAATGATCGACTTTGTAGTCGTATCATCTGATCTGCGGCCGTATGTCTTGGACACTCGGGTGAAGAGAGGAGCAGAGCTGTCAACTGATCACCACCTGGTGGTGAGTTGGATCAGATGGCGGGGGAGTCGGCTAGAAAGACCTGGCAAGCCCAAACGTGTAGTGAGGGTGAACTGGGAACGTCTGGCGGAGGACCCTGTCCGGGAGGTCTTCAACTCCCACCTCCGGAAGAACTTCTCACAAATCCCGAGGGAGGCTGGGGACATGGAACCCGAGTGGACCATGTTCAAAGCCTCTATTGTGGACGCGGCTGCTCGGAGCTGTGGCCAGAAGGTCATCGGTGCCTGTCGTGGCGGCAACCCGAGAACCCGGTGGTGGACACCGGGGGTGAGGGAAGCCGTCAAACTGAAGAAGGAGGCCTTTCGGGCCTGGCTGGCCCAGGGGTCTCCTGAAGCAGCTGACGGGTACCGGCAGGCCAGAAGGGCTGCAGCTGCGATGGTCGCGGATGCTAAAACTCGGGCATGGGAGGAGTTCGGGGAGGCCATGGAGAAGGACTTTCGGTTGGCCTCAAGGAAGTTCTGGCAAACCATCCGACGGCTCAGGAAGGGAAAGCAGGGCCTACCCCAGGCTGTTCTCAGCAGGGGGGGGGAACTGCTGACCCGGACTGGGGACATCGTCGGGCGGTGGAAAGAGCACTTTGAGGAACTCCTAAACCCGGCTAACATGTCCCCCGGAGAGGGGGCAGCGCCGGAAGACTTTGGGGTGGTTTCTCCCATATCCCTGGCAGAGGTCGCTAAGGTAGTCAAAAAGCTCCTTGGTGGCAAGGCGCCAGGGGTGGATGAGATCCGCCCTGAGATGCTGAAAGCGCTGGACATTGTTGGGCTGTCTTGGTTGACACGCCTTTTCAGTGTCGCATGGGGGTCGGGAACAGTGCCCATGGACTGGCAGACCGGGGTGGTGGTTCCCATCTACAAGAAGGGGGACCGGAGAGTGTGCTCAAACTATCGTGGCATCACACTGCTCAGCCTCCCGGGAAAAGCTTATGCCAGGGTGCTGGAAGGGAGGCTCCGACCGCTTGTCGAACCTCAGATTCAAGACGAGCAGTGCGGATTCCGTCCCGGTCGTGGAACAGTGGACCAGCTCTTTACCCTTGCAAGACTACTGGAGGGGTCCTGGGAGTTTGCCCAACCAGTCTACATGTGCTTTGTGGACTTGGAGAAGGCTTTCGACCGGGTCCCTCGGGGGTTTTTGTGGGGGGTGCTGCGGGAGTATGGGGTGCCGGACCCGTTGGCACGGGCTATCCGGTCTTTGTACGCCTGCAGTAGGAGCTGTGTTCGTATCCTCGGTAGTAAGTCAGACACGTTCCCGGTGGGTGTTGGCCTCCGCCAGGGCTGCCCTTTATCACCGGTCCTGTTCGTGACTTTCATGGACAGGATATCTAGGCGCAGCCAGGGGGCGGAGAGGATCCGGTTCGGGAGTCTCGGGATCGCCTCTCTGCTGTTCGCGGATGATGTGGTCCTGTTTGCCTCCTCGGATTGTGACCTCCAGCATTCACTGGGGCGTTTTGCAGCCGAGTGTGAAGCGGCAGGGATGAGAGTTAGCGCCTCCAAATCTGAGGCCATGGTGCTCTGCCGGAAACCGGTGGATTGCTCCCTCCAGGTGGGGACAAACTGCCTACCCCAAGCGAAGGAGTTCAAGTATCTCGGGGTCTTGTTCACGAGTGAGGGTAAGGTGGAGCGGGAGATCGACAGACGGATCGGTGCGGCTGCAGCAATAAAACAGGCGCTGTACCGGTCCGTCCTGGTGAAGAGGGAGCTGAGCCGGAAGGCGAAGCTCTCCATTTACTGGTCGGTCTATGTTCCAACCCTCACCTATGGTCACGAACTCTGGGTCGTGACCGAAAGAACGAGATCTCGAATACAAGCGGCCGAAATGAGCTTCCTCCGCAGGGTGGCCGGGCTCACCCTTAGAGATAGGGTAAGGAGCTCGGACATCAGGAGGGAGCTTGGAGTCGAGTCGCTGCTCCTTCGTGTCGAAAGGAGTCAGCTGAGGTGGTTCGGGCATCTAGTCAGGATGCCTCCTGGACGCCTCCCATTAGAGGTTTTCCAGGCACGTCCAACTGGTAGGAGACCCCGGGGAAGACCGAGGACACGCTGGAGGGATTATATCTCCCGGCTGGCCTTGGAACGCCTCGGGATCCCCCAGAATGAGCTGGAAAGTGTTGCGGGTGAGAGGGAAGCCTGGGTCGGCCTGCTGAACCTGCTGCCACCGCGACCCGACCCCGGATAAGCGGCTGATAATGGATGGATGGATGAGAGGGGTGTGTGAAAAGAAAGGGCCGGCGTTTGCTTAACAGTACGAATGTTATAATAAATTGGCCACCAGTTGTGTTACTGTAAATGGGGACAGTCATTTCATTTACAGTACTTTACTGTTCATGTCTTACAGTAACGGAGCCTTGATATTTAAACAAAGACACACAAAGCAGACACAATATGAACGTGCACATCTGCAGGCGGCTGCATTGCTTCTACCGACCTGGTTGGCCAGAGTGGAGCTGGTGTCAGAATAATCAAAGAGCTATGCTGTTTCTTTGCATCCTGATATACATGATGAGTTTGTGAATGCCCTCTTTGGTGTTTTTAAACTTGAGCTTGTTTGTGATCAATCAATTTTGTATTTCTTACGATCAATGCACTTCTTCAAATCAGATCTGTATATATATTTTTTTTCATGAAAGGACAATTGTTTGTGCGTATTTGAAGAACTATAAATAGTCAAACATCATACATAAAACATCAAAACAGGATTGCTGTGGAAATCAAAATGTTAGCTATTAGCCTACGCACATTAGATAATTAATAGCATTGATTGTAAAATAAGAAACCAAAGTATATCAGTATTTTAATTCCTTATCAATTAAATGTATGTAGTTTTTAATGGCATATATACAACAGTATGATAGAATTGCTCAAATTCACCACGTGGCTTTTGCTTTTAGGTGTGCCACTGCAAGATTTTTTGAATGAAAGGACATTTCTGGGGGGCGCCACTGTGCTTTGCATCTAATAAAAACATAAATCATTACTGACGTAATGAGAGAGCGAGTGGTGCGGTAAGGAATGGATTGAAATACACTTATACGCTGGTTGCCGTGACAAGACTTCAGGAGGTTATTGCAACCGTAAAACCACAACCGTCGTTTTTACACTTTGCTTTTTGCACTGGTTAAAAAACAAGATTGCTTTGGAAATGTTGGGAGGTGGGTGTGGGTCCCTTTGGACACAGCCAGACCTCTGTTTCCAGTCTGTTATAAGCTAAGCTAACTGGCTGCTGGTTTTAGCAAACACATGGTATCAATCTTCTCATCTGACTCTTGGTAAGAAAGTCATTACATGTATTTCCCAAAATGTCAAACTGCTACTTGTTTCTGTCACTGTGCATATGTTTGAATCATTTTTATTATTGCACCTTTGTTTGAGTGTGTGCATTTTCAATGTTTGTATTTTCATCTCATTTTCACTTGTGTACTGAATACCAAACAAGAAGTGTAGTATTACTTCACATGTCGCACGTGTACATGTAAAAGACAAACCATTTCAATACAGCAGATATCTTCCATTATTGTTTTGTGTTCATTGTTTCTGTATGTCTGCATGATTATGTCAACAAATAAAACAACATACAGATCCATATTGATAAAGGATGAACATTTCACTCTTTCCTTTCAAGCTAATATGAACCATACACTCCCTCACGCCAGTTTGCCAAGAACAAAATGGTAATGGTGGAACGTTGAGGGGGTGCGCTTGATTATTTATTTGTGTTTCAAACAGGGGAAACCGAAGCTCCTTCACCACTGTGTGGCTATGAGTCATAAAAGCTGTTTATTTAGAAACCAGAACTTGCTGCTCGACAGGCCGTTACATCTGGTGGCAATTACATTATTCAGCTCTGTATCCCGCATGCTGAATTCAACTCATATGTGGGAGTTGCATCACATCAGACCATGTGTGTGTTTGTGCTGTACTGTATGTGTGTGGGTGTGTGTGTTCTACATGCCCTGACTACATGGTTTTCATTGTGATCCAAGAAACAAAAGACGTTTCTTTTTACTTTACAAGAGTTCTAAAACATCCGATTTTCCACGCGTCTGTTCCTGAAAGATGAGTGTTGGACCGGTTACATTGGTTTGACTGAGAATGTCAGTTTGTGCTCCCGTCTGGCTCAAGATGTTTCCCATTAGCTTTTATCACTGAACTGAACGTGGAGCGACTTTCAGAAGAACGGCGATGTTTTTTGTTGTGGCTTCTTTTCTTATGGGGCTCCAGTTCAACAGCTGCTTCCTGCCCTCACTAAAACAGAGCTCGGCCGTCGAGGGAAAACATCTTGTTTCATTTTAGCAGCTCTGTTGTTAAAGGACTTGGAACACTCACGCTCTCATCTTCTCGCCGCTCGCTCGCCCTCCTCTTCCTCCCCTCTCTCTCCTTCTCCTCACCTCAGGTCCTGTCAAACCTCTCACCGGGGGAGAAATGAAGGTGTGTGTCTCCTCTGTGAGGTGTGTGGTTTTATGTGTGTTGGCGCATTTGTGTTCATTCACGTGTGTGTGTGTGTGTGTCTCCATGTGACTTGTGTGTCCTCTGTTTTAACTCACTGTCTCCAAAGCCTTCCAAGGCTCCCTGCGTATAATTGGCGACCTATTACTTTCTGCCCAATGCATTTGACAGATATGAATTGGAGACTGCCAGGCGGACATGCTGATTAATGACAACCACAATTGGTACCTTTTGATTTCCATGGTTGAGAAGTCAGCCATTGTAGACCGAAAGAGTCAGAATGATGAACACAAGAACTATTGCACACATCTGTGATTATAGGGTGTGTGTGTGTGTGTGTGTGTGTGTGTGTGTGTGTGTGTGTGTGTGTGTGTGTGTGTGTGTGTGTGTGTGTGTGTGTGTGTCTCTGTCTCTACATTGAAAGGCCTTTCTGACAATGGGTTGGAGTTATTCTAATCAACCAATGGTAGAGCGTGATGGAGATAGCTTTTTGCCAATCCCGCTACTCTCTCTGTCGATGTGTCTGTATGTGTTTTCCTGTATGTGGACCCACAGGGGGGTTGGGTCTGCAGGGGGTGGCATTAGTAATGTGTGTAATTTAGCACACATCTGGTCATATCCACTCCACAAAGGAGAGAAGAGTTATATTAGCACACAGCGCACACACTTGAACAGATCCACACACCACTAATTAACCTGGTGCTTCTCACAGCTGCTGGCCCCGACTTTGCTCCTGCCAAGGCGAACGTGGGTGGCTCTTCAACCTAAATCAATCTGCACTAATTGCTGGTCTACGGTCCCCTGCGTCTTTACCCTGCTGCCTGTCAGCATCCTATCTACCTGTCTGATTTGACATGCAACTCCCACATCTGGAAGCCACTGTGATCACTCAGGCGACTCAAAGGTCCGAGTGTTTCGATGTTGCAACGATGTTGAGACGTTGTGTTACAGAGCTGGCTGCGAGCTTATCTGTGATTTCTTGCAGTCGGGAAGTGTTTGAATGAGGTAATGTGTGGTTAAATTCACATATTGCTCCTCTGTGAATTCTCAACTTGAAGTAGATGGAACCGTTTCTCTCTTTACATAATGCCCTTACTGTGCAGCCATTGCAGGAGTTCACATTAAGGCTGCTAAAACAATTCATCACATTAGGACTGACAGAAAAGCCTCCCTTATAAATCGCACATTGATTCAGTGGTGAAGCCGTTCACTTAATAATAATAATAATAATAATAATAATAATAACACATTAAATTTGGAGGCGCCTTTCAAGGCATCCAAGGTCGCCTTACAATTACAATAAAATAATACAGGGTAAAAGATAAACATAAAAGATACAAACAACAGTAAAACAGAGCATCAACATAACAACAAACAAGTGAGGTGCACAGGGACCAGTTATAGTGTGTATGCCAGTTTGAACAGATGAGTTTTGAGTTGAGATTTGAATAATGTGATGGAGTCTGATTGTCTTATGTGTGGGGGGAGGGAGTTCCAGAGCCTGGGTGCTGAGCAGCTGAAGGCTCGGGCACCCATGGTACTGAGGCGTGGCGTGGGGATGGTTAGCAGTCCAGAAGAACATGAGCGGAGAGTGCGGGAGGGAGTGTATTCCTGAAGGAGGTCGTAAAGGTAAGTGGGGGCTAGATTGTGGAGAGCTTTATAGGTGAGGAGAAGGTTTTTGTAGTCGATGCGGTATTGTACAGGGAGCCAGTGAAGTTGGATGAGTACAGGAGTGATGTGGTCCGATTATTTGGTAAATAAGTGATGATCCGGGCGGCTGAGTTCTGAATGATTTGCAGTCTGTTGATGAATTTGGTGGGGAGTCCGTTGAGGAGGGCATTGCAGTAGTCCATGCGGGATGTGACAAATGAGTGGACCAGGATTTTGGTGCTGGACTGGGTCAGTGATGGGCGGAGTCTGGAGATGTTGCGGTGGTGGAAAAATGCAGTACGGGTGATGTTTTGAATATGGGGTGCAAATGAAAGGGTGCTGTCCAGAATGACGCCAAGGCTCTTAGGTTGATTTTCAGTTGAGGTTTGGAGAAGAATGAGGATTGAAGATTCATGTTTAGGTGACTCCACTCGCAGCTTTCCACCTCTTTTACAGCTTCTCTGGCACGCTTACCTATTCTTGTCACCGATGCCAATGATCAATTACGCTCACTCCATCCGCAGCCAGCAAGCCGACTAGGAATGGTCTTGTCATCAATATGCTTGTTGCCAGAAACCTTGGCTTGAGAAATGGACCAAGAACAGAGGTGGAGCCAAGTACATTCATGTGTAGCTGAGTAACTCACAGCCAGCAGAGCCTTAAAAGGGAATAGGTATGAGGAGAAAGTAGCTGTTCTGTGTCATTTCCACAAAAGCAGACATCTGTCTTCTTTTCTGACCATGTTGACAGAGGTCATGAGTGTATGTTGTGTGTGTGAGCACGAGTGTAACAGGGAGTCTATCCAGCTCAATGGAATGTTATGAATGTGACAAGAAAGGCAAAAAGCACACAGAAACATGAAAGAAAAGCCTCCAGAAGTAACTGAATTGTGAGACTGGTTGTCCATAGAAGATAAGATAAATATGAATAGAGATTTTGATTTTGTTAAAAATTGTATAATTGATCTTCTGTTTAACAACTATTGTTGGCAATTGGGCCTAGACCCCTCATTAGCTATTAGCATATAGCCTGAGGCTTTAGGTGAAGACATTTGCCATATTGGGAGGGGGATTATGTGAATGTGTGTGGCAGGGGAATTGGGAGAGAGTAAAAGGGCCTCCATGCCTCCCTCCTCCACCCCTCCCCTCAGACGGAGCTGCACTTTAAACAGCTGGAGGAGGGTCGCACAGGGGCTACTGAGAAGAAGAAAAAGAAAAGCACCAAAGAAAGGCGGGGGCATTGTGGGTGCGTTCTCTGGAGCAGTTGTGTGAAACTGTAAATCCATCAGCTATATTTCAGTGGGGCTGGCAGCACTAAAAGACGCATCTAGTTAATATTTTATTAAGTGTATGATGTGTGTGAGCTCAGTGGGAGAAGACAGGGGGTATTGTGATGGTGTCACACCAGACAGTGAAATGTGGTTGAGAGGGTTATGAGACAAAGTGCCAGTGAGTGCATGAAGGAAGACATACTGTGATTCCATCCCATAATTCACATAGTGTGCATGCTGCAGTGAAACATAGTGCCGAGGTTGTTAGGAAAGTTGACATTTTCAAGTAAAAGTGTGAAAAACACTTGGGGCCGACATCCAAACAGCATGGTGATACTTTTATTTTTGTTCAATTGATGAACACTTCCAGCCATATCTATGGGGTGTGAAACACATTTTTGTAGTAGTTTTTGTGATTCTGTAAACTCAACTGAACTGGATAACAGCAGAAGAATGAACGCAGTACAAACGCTATGAGATTTGTGTGTGTAGTCAGCTTAACTGAGTGTGTGTGTGTGTGCGTGTGCGTGTGCGTGTGTGTGTGTGTGTGTGTGTGTGTGTGTGTGTGTGTGTGTGTGTGTGTGTGTGTGCCTGCATGCCTGCTTCCCACGTGGAAAACATTGCCATTCTGGACTTTTTTTGCCTCATAAAGTCACAGCTGCTTTCTGCCATTTGAGGAGATTTGTCAGAAACTGATACACAATCCAATCCGGTACAGAGAGGTATATGAACGAAAGAGCGGTTGACATTACAAACCTGCACATGGGCGCAAACTTTATGCTCACATTTGGAAACAATCAGACTCACTTGTTGTATGTGAAATGCCATAATATATCACAGATGTTGTGTCTTTAATAGGACGTATTTGCTTGTCATGACCATCATGTAGTTTGTGTGTACAGTTTGTTGATATAATATTATTACGGCTCACTTGCAGCACCACGTTGCTGCCTAGTTATTTTCCCATTAGCAGCCTTATAATCAAGTTTTGACCAGTATTGAGTCAGGTCATGCTCTATCTAACCACCCACCTCGAGGCTGTCACAGTCCCAGAAACCCTCCTAAGTAAAGGGGACTGGGGGCAGCCAGCACTGGGGCAGTCATGGACGGCCGTCCACCGACTCCAGAGGAGGACTGGGAGGCAGAGAAAGACAGACTTTAAACCCAGATGGGCTTTGATACGGACTCTGAACTGGTCCCTTGTCATCTAATGGATGGTGGCAAGAGAAATAGAGGAGGGGTGAAGGAGAGGGGGAAGGGAAGGAGAGAGAATGCCTGGGGAGGTTTGAAGTGAATATACTTGTATCACGATCAAAGAGGAGCTGAGAGAAGAAGGGGAAGGAAAATGACCGAGAAATGTAATGCCCTTCAGACTCTAAGTTAAACTTTACTAAACACGTATAACATATTTACAAAAGGTATGTTTTTATAAATATTTTTACAGTTATAGTGAAGAACAATGACAAATAAAGAAAATCAAGTGTAAATATAACAATATAAATTATGTATACAATGTTATTCAAAGTACTTATACTGTCTTTACATGAAAGTAACTAGATTATGATATTAAAGTGTCTTCAAAACATATAAAACATTTGAACTTGGTGTATCACCACGATGTGTGCAACACTGTTTTTCTACATAAAGTATCTGTGTGTGTTTGTGTGTGTGCTCAGAGTTTCTATGTTCTGACATCTGTTGTGGGTGAGAGGGCTAAATGGGTCTTGGACGGGCTCTGTGACCAACTGTCTGTCCCAGAGCGCAGAGAGCTTGACTCTGTGACCGCTGAATCAGCCCGGCTGAAAAGCTGCCATCCAGACTGGATTCTGTGTGTGTGTGTGTGTGTGTGTGTGTGTGTGTGTGTGTGTGCGTGTGTGTGTGTGTGTGTGTGTGTGTGTGTTCACAAACTGAACTCTGAGTTGACTAACCCTGACATAGGAAACTCAATTCACGTGTGAAAGCTTTTCAGAATCAGAATCAGAACCATTTATTGCCAAGTAAGTTTAAGTAAGCCTCCACTTTAATGGAAGTAGAGATATTAATGTGTAAGAATGTGAAAGATATTATGTAAGAAATGTATGGACCGTGCGCATTTATCTTTAAAAAAGAGCCTGAGTCAGAGAGGGGAAATTAGTAAATAAGTGAGTACATTAAGGTTTTGTGTTGTATTGCCAATTAATTTATAATTTACAGATGATAATGTGGTGGAATCTGACTATGTATTAGGCTCTAGTCTACATATATATATATAAGATACATATATACATGATAGCTTTAGAACAGTTCAACACCTTCACTGAAATGCTGTTAAAACAAACACATTCACTATACGCAGCCTTTAAAATTCACCCTCAAACTACACGTGCCCCACAATCCTGCTCACTCAGAAATATTAAGATACAATCTAGGAATCATGATCCATCACTGTAAACTGACATCAACTATGTGCACACTGCACTACACATGTGAGTCACTGCCTTATATATTTATATTTAAAAAACTTCCACTCGCAAAAAGGAATGACATGTCGAGGTTTTACTTTTAGTCGGGGTTCACTCCACTCTGTATTATTTTAATCTGAGGGGAAACACATTTAGTAACTTTCCTGAGTAACAAACTAATTTATATTCTGAAGACTCTCTGCTGACTGTTGCATGATGAAAATCTAAAGTTGACATATAGTCCCAACTACCCAAAACAAATGTTGGGGTTATGGTAAGACATTTGTATGGTTACATGACACCACAAAGTGTAGAAAGGAAGTGAAAGAAGAGGGGAAGATGGCTTTAAAGGCAGAAAGTGGTTCAAAGATGAATTTTTGTTATCACTTGAGTAGCACTTCCTTCTCTCTCACTCCGTCTCTTACATCCTCTGTGTGCTCATTTTTAGATGGAGAAGTGGTTGTGGGAGAACATGCGAGGTCCAGATGTTGAGCCCTCACTGCAGATGTGATCACTTAGAGGCCAAGAAACGCTAATCTGCCTAACTGTGCACATACACATGAGAGTGAGGACACACATTTACACAAGCACATATATTTCCATATAGAAAATCACAAACACGTTCATGGAGAGGACAAGAATTCATGAAAAAAAAAACTCTGCTGCATTTTATTTACTTAACAGCCACTAACCTCTTACTACTTACCGACTGGAATACACGCACACACTTACACTTACACACACACACACACACACACACACACACACACACACACACACACACACACACACACACACACACACACACACACACACACACACACACACACAACAAGCTTAATGGTTTTCAAAATTTCCTCTGTTCGCTACTTACATGCCTCATAGCCCATTATTGTAGAAACAAGCTGCGTTCGAGAGACCTTGACTGGCCTTGTCCAAGGACTTGATGCTAATGAAATGAGCGGGGCACGGCAACATTGAACCACTTGCATTAAGGCCATTATGGAGAAATAAAATATAGGAACAAACAGACCCAAGAATCCAATTTCCACTTATCATCTCTGAACTGTTGTCACTGTAACAAGCAATGGTTTGATGGTTTGAATATATAGACAAATATAAATGTTTAGGAAAAGGCTTATGAGCCGACATTATTCAACTGCACACATCCACATATTTAAAATCGTACAATCTGCAAACCTCTTCCCTACTCTATGTTATTTTTAAGGAATAAGCAGAATGTATCAAGAAACGGAAGAAACGATTATAATTAAGGCTGCAACAATTATTTTCATTAACAAATTAATGTTTTTTTAAATTAATTTATAACTTCTTTATTTTTTTTTACAATTAATCAGCTTGTCTAAAATAATGTCAGACAAATTCTGACTAATGTTTTTCGCGAGCTGTCATAGCCTGAGGTGATGTCTTCACATTACTTATTTTATCAGACCAAGAGTAAATATTCACTTTATAATTAAATGAAACAGAGAATGTCATTATATTAGAGAAAGTGGTGCCAGAGAATGTTTTCCATTTAAAAAAATAGCCGAAACAATTACACTATTATCAAAAGTGTTGACAATTAATGTGCAGTCAATCATGTCTTAAATAGAATGGATCCACTTTTTCTGTTAATGCACTCTAACTTCGTGCGGATATCTTTTAGCTTCATATTGCATCATTATTACAATAGAAATGTCGATGTCCAGAGACACTTGGGGTTTTCTGGCCGTTCAGTTTTTTTAGCCTGATTGTTGGTTATTGCTGTTTCTAGCAGTAAAGCTGCACTGAAGATTCCATGCTTTAGTGGACACAACATCTCTCTCCCTCCCTCTCTCTCTTTCTCTCTCTCTCTCTCTCTCTCTCTCTCTCTCTCAATCTCTCTCTCTCTCAATCTCTCTCTCTCTCTCTCTCTTTCTCTCTGACTGGGTGAATGGTTGGAGCTATAGAGCAGCTTTGAAATATTCAGTAGAGAGCCACACATTAGCATCAAGGAGAAAACACTGATACTCATGCATTCATGGTGTGTGTGTGTGTGTGTGTGTGTGTGTGTGTGTGTGCGTGTGTGTGTGTGTGTGCGTGTGTGTGTGTGTGTGTGTGTGTCCCTTGGGCCTGTTGTTCATTATTCTTCCTCGTGTCCTCCCGGCCAATGCCTATTGATCGGGCCATGTTAAGTATGGAGAGGGGACCTTATGGTGACAGCTTGACTGGCGCTGCAGTGCCTTGATCTTCTATGAAGGGAGACAGGGAGATGAAGGCAGGGGTACGTTGTGGTGTGAAGCTGCATGTGAACGAGGAGGAAGACGTTTGGGGTTTAGAGGTGCAAAGAGGTGCTTTCACATGAGGAGGTTATAAGGAGCAGAATCCTTTGAACCCACACATGTACTGTTGTCCTGTGTAGATGTTAGAGGTCTCTTGAGTCAATCACCACATTTTGTATTTGTTTATTTCCCCATGGCTGGCTTAATTTAGATACAACATAGACATTTACACATTCATAATTCATTTAATTACATATATTATCGTGAAATGTCCTTGGGTTCACTGATATTATTATTATTATATTATTAGTAATAGTGTTGCTGTTACACGTGCAGCAGTGACCAGTGACCAGAAAATGTAGTTTTCCTTTCACTACATTATCCCAAGCTGGGGCCCTTTGAAAGCCCCCCACCTCTGGAGTCCGATAACATATTTTGATAAAGCAAGGTCATGCATTAATAACAAAAACGCTGCAGAAGAGGGCTTGTCTTGCTTCATCAAAGGGGACGTATGGCTCCTTATTCATCTTGGCTAATTGTGCAGGGAGTGAGAGGATCACACAGGTATGTCTGGAATATTGTGATGCATCATACATTGAAAGAGGGTTTGCTATATAGTGGGAGGGGAATCCAGAAGCTCAACTATTGGTATACCTCGAATCATAAAATATTTTGCAACAAGAATGGTTTCAGTTTAAAGCAATATTTTTCTTTCTGTGAATGTCTTTTCAACTTAATAATTGTTGCTTGCAAACCTCTGAGTTCGATCTCCATTGAATTGTTTATTTTTGAGAAAAAGCTGAATCTATTTCTTACAATCCATTTATTTCTCTCATTGTTGTTGGACTGCCGCAGATAACACACCACTATTCATTCTGTTGGTGCAGGATTTGGAGTGCCGTCTCTTGGCTTGCATCAGTGCCCTGCTGTTTGTTTTCTCTACAAGAGTAGATGAGTCAACTGATTGGCAGTCAGACTGTTCGCTAGACGATAGCGCTAAACCTTGGCCTGGGCTGCCTGTTCAATTATTCACAGAAAGAAAGAGAAAGAAAGAAAGACAGAAGACAGAAAGGGGGAGTGTGTGTGTGTGTGTGTGTGTGTGTGTGTGTGTGTGTGTGTGTGTGTGTGTGTGTGTGTGTGTGTGTGTGTGCGTGTGTGTGTCTGTGGAGGAGAGAAGGAGGAAGACAGAGCGAGAGAGAGAGAGAGAGAGAGAGTGAGAGAAATGAAGTAAGATGAAAGAGGGCAATTCAAATGCTAAACATCACCTAATATTACCAATTGAAAAATACCTTCTTCTTATTATGACCCACCTTCATTGGTGCCTCATGCCTTCATCTTGCTGCTGGCCAATGCCACCCACCACAGTGTGAGACACAATAAAGCAGCACTACCTCTGCCTACACTACACACACACATGCACCAACACACACTCCAAGCACTCCAGCATATGGGTCAGATCTAATCGCAATAATTTCATTTCCCCCCTCATCAGCTCCAAGCCAGATAGACTAAGTCCCATTTGTAACCACTGCAGCGCTACTGGAAGGAAATATGACAGATAAGAGGACTCTTGTAATAAGCCGGCTGTGTGGATCTGATAAATGAAGAGAGCTTTTGCCAGTTAGCTGGAGAAATATATTGTGGAACGGCAGAAACCCAAGTGTGGTAGCTTGAGGATCCATAAAAAATAAACAGGGGAAACAAATTAACTTTGTTGATTAGCGGTAAGATGGAGGAAGTCGCTTGGAAATGACTCGACACCGCTTGGGAAATCTTGGGAGCGAGAGGCAGCGTTGTGATATCAAGGAGGATGAAAAAAAACAGAGATGTGTAAGATACAGTAAATCCTTGCAGGCATATTTTCATCGACAGAGTCACTCCTCTCTCTTTCAATAACAAATCTCTTTATCTCGCTCTCACACACACACACATATGCACAAACACTTTCCACTAAAATAAAATCCACCCTTTTCAGCTGTTGCTAGTTAAAAGACAGATGTGCAGCGCTGCTAGTGACGCAAAGTGTAATATCTGTTTAGAGCCTGGGCCTGCATCATGCCCATATGGTTTTCAGAGGGAGAGGTGGAGTCGCTCAAGCGGAATGTAAAACGTAAATAGAAGAAAGGATTGTGGGAGGTGGTTAATTTCAGCTGTTTCCATGGCAGGTAAGCTCCGTTGGCAAGGCTGTGATGTTTATTTGTGTGTCGTTAATTCTCCACACAGCATATGAAATTATGTTTGACATGCTTTGCACAGTTAAAAAATATGCATGAAACAGGTTTTAAATAAATAGATAGAGGCAAAGTTGCACTGAAAATTACAGTCACATAACTAGATTTTTATAGCAGGACTGTTTAAACGGAAACAATACGCTTGAAATGTTGCACTGTTTGAATATTATTTTACAGTTCTGGACACGCTGACTGGGAGTTTCTAGATATTTTCTTTAAAGCATATTCCAATGAAAACAGGTCAAAAAGAAAGTCAAGGAAGTTTTCCCAGTGCCGTGCTCTCTCCTGAGGAAACGCCTCAGTGCATCTCAGAGAATCAACCATGCGAGACCCAACACATAAACAGTCACCTTGTCAGTCACCTTGTCAATCAGTCAGCCAGTCCAGTGAGCGGGTAGACCAGTCCAGCATCCAGCCTGCGACCTAGTCGTACCTATATAGCTGCTCGTTCTCCTCCCTTCTCATGCAATCCCTTCTCATGCAATCCTTTCTCATGCACTCCCTTCTCATGCAATCCCATCTCATGCAATCCCTTCTCATGCACTCCCTTCTCATGCAATCCCTTCCCCAAACTGATCCAGATTCTCCCCCACTTCCCCATATGTTGTATTATTTATGTATTCTTTTTCTGATGTCGGGCCACATATTTACGAACCATGCTGTATTGTTTCTGTGTGTGTGTGTGTGTGTGTGTGTGTGTGTGTGTGTGTGTGTGTGTGTGTGTGTGTGTGTGTGTGTGTGTGTGTCATCATGATGCACCTACTGTAGGGGGAACTGCCACAGAGGCAGTTTTGAGTACTTTGTCAGACGTTTATATTTCTATCTGTCTGTGGATAGACGTTGTGACTGATAATCGTGCAAGATGCAACTTTACAGCTGAGTAGTTGAGGTCAAAATGAAGGTTAAGTTCAAAGATAGGTGTGGTCCGAGCAAGGGAGCCGAAAGTAGTGGGTAGGAAGTGATGAAGGAGCCGTTGGCGTCGCTGCTGGAGTCACAAATGGTCTCTTTAAATTAAAAAAATCCATATGTCTAGTTTAGCTTGATGTGAACATTTAACTTGGAAACTATGAAATTTCTCTTAATAATGATGTTATCCAACTTAATGATTCAGAGGCGATCCCGTTCGAAGACATTATTTATTCCATTTTTTATTCCATGGCTGACGTTGGCATATTGTCACACAGTTAAATGCATACATATTATTACTTAAAGCACCCTTATTCAATAGAAAAGCCAATTTCCTCACAGAACCCTCAGCATCAGTGTAAGAGCAGACATGTTCGTATTTGTTGTACGACAAAGTACACATGGCATTTGCATTATTTAAGCCTCTCCCTCTAACTGCATATCGATTCAGAATCAAATGAAGAAAAAGAGAAATTGTTTCTGTCCCTTTTTTGTGTTTTGAAAAAAAAAGAGTGTGCTGGTGAGGCCACTGAATTGGCATAATTACATGGGTTTAAATGCAAATTTACAATGTGCTTATTAATTCTATTCTGCACATTTCAAATGACTGACTGCACTTAATTAAATCAGATTGATTAGACCTTTTCTAGACTTTCCCTTTACAACCACATAATTATGACAAATAGAGCCACTTGACACCAAATCTACAGTAGAGGACTGAGCTTTCTTTTCTCTGCCATTCAGGGTCTTTCAAGTCCTGCATGGGGATCAGCAGGTCACAATACTGTCCAAACGGACCACCACATTATCCTGAAGGAATACTGTTTATTTCTAGAGGGCTTTAAGCCCTGACCTGTTGTTCATGTTTACCTAACCATACATGGAGACATTACATCAGCCATCTCATCCACCCACACACAGTATTTTCACTCAAAGACCCCCATTCCAGTCTCAATCCTCTGGACAGATTGTGCTTGTTTCATTTCATGATGTCCCTCATCAGCACACCCACGTGTTCTGGAGAAATGGGTGACCACACAGGTTAATGTGTCTCAGTTACATGATGTTGAGTCTTGCTGAGCTGCTAAATTGAAGGCAAGATGTGGGAAATAATATAGTTGATGGCTCAGTATCAGAAACTTAAAGGTGCGAGATCAGAGAGTGGGAGCGTTTCCATTGCCTCATCTGCTCTTAACCAGTGTTCACCTGACAAGCAATCGCATGGTGCCGTCGGTCGAGACGGCGTTTTCAGCTGTAACCACCATATGCGAGAGGGACTTCATTCTTTACTTAGGTAGACTTATTATATATGTCTCTACATTGATAATAGTCGTTTGCTGCGATATTACTGCTCAGATTGTTGAATAATGCTGCTTTAATTGGATGATTACTTGCTGCTGCACACCACAATGGTGACTCCTTGAAGGTGTCTGCTTAATAAATGGGCGTCAGTGCTGTTTGTATTTGGTCCCATTAGTATTTCCTCTAGTCTAAAGAACACACATCGTGTGTTGTGTTTACAGGGTCAGAGAGTAACCAGATGAAAACGACCAAACCAGCAGCTTTCTTGTGAATGTGCTCTCTGGTTGAATACAATAGCAAGGTCATGCAAGTATATCAGGACAAAGGGTTTGAAGAAAGTGATTAAGTGCATCAACTTATTAATATTCTTTTGTCAATGCACTTACTTTGCTTGAATATTAATATATCCCAAACAGTGCTAATGGTGAGTTGAAGACAAAGAGAAATAGGAAAAATAATTAAGAGGAGAAAAAACAATATGCAGAAAACACATTTAAATAAATGCAATATTTAAAAAGCAGCACCCCAGGACCTGGCGAGTTAATGGCTGAAAGGGCCCCTGCTTTTCAAGTGTTTCTCTGAGCTTTGATTGCAATTTGGAGAAGGAATTATCTCATCGGGGTGCGTGGGTGGAGGGAGGTCGGCTCTGACTGTGAAGTGCTTGTCATTACCAAGATTTCTCTCCTTCTATTTCCCCTTGTTCCCTTTGTCTTACTCTTACCCCCTCTCCTCTTTGTCTCACTCTAGTTGCAGTTGTTCTGTGACTGCAGCTTGACAGTGTCAACATATAAGTGAGCGCCATAACCCCACACACATTACAGTATACTGCCCTTTGAGTTTATACATTAAGTTGTATGCTAAACTTAAATATTCAGAACCAAACTTCTGATGCAATCTATGCAGTTGATTATTGGATTATAGATTGTAGGAAGTAAGAACACAAATCCACACATACCTGCGGTCCATTAACTCACATTCACACACATACACGCATGTGTACGCATACTGAATCTGTCTCTTCCATCACGATGCACCCCATCAAGACAGGTTCATTTTCCACATTCCTTGCCCCTCCTTCTCCTCCATTGAATTGACAACCACCGTGTAATCTCGGACTTAAATGACTCTTTTTTTTAAATGCCGTGGGCACTAGGGTCATGATATTTCCCCTTAATTACTGTGCCACCTTATCACCATGAAGCACTTTCCACCTCTCTCGCACTTCTAATTACATTGTTCCGATTGCCCTGACACATCCTTTCATTCGCTGATGCACTTTGCAAGCAAATGTGTGCGTGAGCAAGAAAGGAGAGAAGCAGCAGAAGCGAGAAAGAGGCGATAACGCAGACAACATGTCTTCATTAAAAAAATGTCCACACTTAGTGTTTTGTGTAGTCGTCACAGTTGCAACAAAATAGAGGATATTTATTTGAATCATCTGAGCTGAACACAGCAGAGGAAAGTGTGTGATGTACTCAGGATGAGACATTAAGATGTCAGGTGCCAAGAACTTGGTGGGAGGCATGTCCTGTGCAATGAACGTATCATAGTTGGTAATTAAGCGATCATTGTGATGACAGATGTTCTAAAGAGCATCGTCACACTAATTTCTACACTTATTTGTGTGTTTATTTTCCTCCTAACCGCAAATATGTGGATTTTTTTAAAGAAAATTATTACTATTTATTTTTTTCCAATTTGCAGAGCTACTTCACAATCTTTCCTGGCACCCCCTGCTAACTGCAGAAGTACAGCCCCCTTGGGTTGCATGTACCCCGTGGAGAATCACTGATTTAAACTGTATCCGCCATGTGCAAGGTATTTCTCTTCATTTTTGTCATAATTGCTTAACAATGGAAATGATGTTTTCGTTACAAGGAACAAATATTGTAGAAATAGGCTAATTAAAGCTAACAAAAAAAAGTGGCTTTATCAAATTAAATGAGTTGTATCTAAATAGCTATCATTATTGTGTAAAGAAGCCTCTTGATGACATTACTACACTCTGCCTAGCTTAAAGGTGGGATGTACACATTTATCAAATGAAACTGAGCTTTACATTCAACAGAAATAACAACATGAATTCTATGTTGGGCTACAGGCTTTACCATTTTAAACACCCCAAATCCCACCACCACCCCACTTTGCTTGTCACAGTGTTCACAAACCATTAGGAGGTCTTTCCACTGGTTCCAGTGGGGGATGGAGGGAAGGGCTCAGGGGCCGCGGTTCAACCAGGTGGGCTCTCATGCTAAATGGCCATTTGTCGCGTAACGTGGCCATTAAGGGCAGTGAAGTGTTGAAAACCTCTTCCTGTGTGAACCCTCTATGCGTTTCCATTGGTGGTCTACATCTCTTTAACTCTCACCATGTTTCCATTCTCAGATTTTGATGCGCATTTTGAAGTATTGCATTGGAAAATAAAAATGTTCACTTCCGAGAGAGCCGAGCTGCGTTTTTACCAGTTCGCAACCTCTACTTCTTCTACTGTTTAATGGCAGATTACAGCTTTGCATTGCCTATAGAGCCAACTGACCAAACAACGCTGTAACAACGTTTATGTTTTGCCTTTTTTGCAATTATTTTTTTTGCATCATTTCAAAAGTTTACTTAAAATTTGCTTGACAATTATATTGAATCACACCTTTTGTCTGTCTGTCTGTCTGTCTTTTTGAACCAAAGCTATTACTCACCGACAGTGAGAGTCATGTTTTGTGGTATATCCACAACTTTGCATTTCCCCAGTGTGTCTGAAGGCCATTACAGAGCAAAATGTGGTTGGTTTGTGGAGACATTTAGGATTGAGATAATTTATCTTATAATGTAAAGTATACTACATACAGCAGTACATATATATCTGTGTTAAAGGAAGAGGACTGGAGGAGGAGAAAATAATTTGCCTCAGTACATCAGTATTTTGCGTGTGCAAAATCAAAGGTCAGTGCAATATGGAAGCGTAATGCTAAATAATGTAGAAGTAATTCAAGGTTGCATCAAACAAAACTCGTCTCAATATGGGCCTACATCTATTTCAACAACTAAAAGATCAAAATGCAGTATTCTGTTATGCTTTATGTCTACTCAGTGAAAGATTTAATATGTTATCAGCTTTCTAATCTTGTACCTAAAGTATGGGCATGTGCATGCAGTTTAGGATTGTATTAAACCAGTCAATGTTTAAATCTTACACTCAAATGGAAATCCTCCCCTTTCACAAAAATAACCCAAATTGCCAATGTTATGCTCATTAAGTTTTAGGCTTTGTGAGTGTTAAATAAACATTTGGGCTAATATATAGGCTCGTATGACACTGGATCTATATGAGTTATTTCATCTGTAGCAAGAGGCATGTGAGACTATGCAGCTTTAAAACTGGTATGTGCCTGTACTATACGTCCATGCCACATTCAAGTAAAATGAGACAGTCATCTGTTTTGGTTAATGTGCCTCAGGCCAAGTATAATTAACCCAAATATGAAATCAGTAGTGAGTAATTTGGTCAATCATTCTTGACCTCAAGATAAACAAATTAAATATTTCAGAAGTAGTCTCTGCTTTTACAACCATTAAACAGTTTAATTCGATTCATTTTAAATAAAGTATCAACATCTTCCAACATTAAAAAAATGCACCCGTATTGTGTGTAAGGCGGTAAGGACAAGCATTTAGATACACAACAGAAAGCCTTTAGTCATAGATCAGGGTGCATGCTGGATCAACATCCATGCATTCCCATTACTGACATGCTTTTACCATATTCTATCGTTCTCCTTTGACGTACAAAATACAGGTAAATGGCTCTTCCATATGTTACTATAGCTACCATATTGCAGCTAACATGGTGCAATGTGGTGCATTACATATATCTGTATGCCTTAGGTGCTATCCAAGGTCACATACATGCACAATACCCTCCTAATATAATACAAGACTTCACTTGTCATGATGACTTTTCAATGCCTGTGCCAGTGTGGAGGGAGATGGATTGCCTGAAAGGGATGAGAAATGGATGACTGTGGGGTGAGGTGTCAGGGTGTGTCCATTTGTCAGTGTGTGATTGCATCAGTATATGTGAATACGGCACATTGGAAGCAGAAAAAAGCGATGAAAGTGAACAGAGGTGTGTGCGTGCCGTGTGAATCTGCGCCTGTGCCTATGAGTGTGACTTGGTTGTGCGTCGCTCTCAGCCTTTGATGACCTTTTGCGTGTTGCTGCTGTGAGCAGAGTGACCCGGCTGTACTCATTAAAACCAATGGAACGGATCATTCCCCGCTAATTGTTTTCTACTGACAAATGGCCCCTCTGACTCCCTCTGACTGCTGCAGGGGCCCTGCCTGCCTAGAGCACACTGACTTCACTAATGAGAACTGCTAGTCGGAGTGAGTGTGTGTGTGTGTGTGTGTGTGTGTGTGTGTGTGTGTGTGTGTGTGTGTGTGTGTGTGTGTGTGTGTGTGTGTGTGTGTGTGTGTGTGCGTGTAGGTGTGTGTGTGTGTGTGTATGTGTATGTGTGCGTGTGAGTAGCATGCAGTGCAAATCTATGTCTGTCTGTGAATATGCAAGGGTGTGTGTGTGTGTGTGTGTGTATGTGTGTATTTGTGCTGCCAGCCTCCCTCGCTGTGCACTGGCATGTGTAAGTCGGAAACACTGCTACATTAGGCTCAACATAAGTCATTAAGGCATTTTCATCTTGTCAATCACCCTAACACCGAGATATTGTTAACACTCAAAGTATTGTATCTAACTGCTTAAAAAGTCATTATTTACAGCCGAGCATATTTCATGCGATGTGGCGACGACACTTCATTTTAGTGGGCTGAATGTAATTTTGCCCTCATTTACACTGTAGGTATAATATTTCTACTGCGTCAGCCATAACGTGGTTGACATCATTAAAAATTTGATGAAAAAAAATTGGCGACACCAGCTTCTCCTAAAACACCCGTCTTCTCTGTCCTCCCATTGTGTCTGCTTTCCCAGTCAATCACTTTGTTTCATGCAAACATATACAGGGTCATCTTTTGTCCACATCCTCCACGGATGACACGTATGAGCTTCTCTCTGCCGGATGCCCGTATCGGCAGGACTACATCATTGTAAGAGCCCTCACTGTTGCAAAAATAAAACAATTTTCTGTCTTGACATCACTACAGTCAAAGTTTGGTTAGGTTAAGGCACAACAACATCTTGGTTAAGGTGAGGGAACAATCGTCATGTTAAAAAAAAAAACAGCATTGACACTGCCATATCAAAGTGATGTGACAACCAAGGTTTGGTCAGAATTTGGCACAAATGTCCTTGTTCTTGAGTGGACAGTTTCCTTCTGTGTTGTTTGTTTTCTCCTTTCTTCGTTTTTTGGTGTATTTCAATGGTCCTTCCACCATTTTTCTCCTCTTTACATTGCTGCAGCTGCTCTGGTTTCCGCTCCATCTCGTTGTACCACACACACCTCTCTTTCTCCCCGTTGTCCCTCTCTCTCCTTCCACCTGTTCCATGGTCCACTGGATGTCTGTGAATCCTATTAGGGAACACCCCTCAGCACCGCCACCCCCTCCCCAGCCACACTACCTGGCACTAATCCATCAGAGGGGCAGTCAGGCTGTACGCCACCCCGCCATCACCCAATCCCCAATACCCGCCAGTGCCCAGTGCTGCAGCAGAGGCCCCAGCTGGGGGACCGCCAAAGCTTGGTCGTTATCGGATGACGGATAGCTTCATATCAGGTGTATAAAGCGGGTGAGTGTTGGCGAGGGCCATCTGGCCGATGATTTGGGGGAAGTTGGAAAGTCGGGTCCGCAAGCGAGGTGTAGCAAGGTGGGTGATGATGATGGATGGGGCCAGACGCTTCGCTGCCAATCACAGCCAACCACAGCTATTATGCATACATGTGTGGAAGAACTGTTTCACATAAGTATGCAGACATGGTTAGACACTAGCTGCTCACAAAATCTCTAACTCCACCTTTCTCTCGATCTGTCATCTCTCTCTCTCTTTTCTCCTCAAAGATCCTTGCTCTTTCTACATGATATCTTTCCGATTGCATCACCTGCTTGTCCTCCCAAATCTCTTCCTAACATGAAGAAATGTCATTGTAAATGCAATGCCAGAGGCGTGAGTATTCCCTCTGTACCTGAAGAATTTGATTAGACTGTGTGATGATAGCAACAATGCCTTTTTTATCCCTTAGCTGATGGCGAAGACTCTAATTCCTCTACAAAGTCATTTGAATTTGACCATAATACTAATAAATTCAAACTACGTTCAAACTTTTGGACCTGTGGTAGTATCTCAATCTGCTATCATCTACAGTAGAATCAAATAATGCACGTATCATTGTATCACCAAACACAAATAGGTCAAATTAATCCATCATAAAAGAAAACATTTTGGCAATATTGTACGACAATTTTGTGAAATATTAATGAATGCAACGTTTTCCTTCAAATTGCTCATTCAACTAAATGTGTCCTTGTGTGAGGAGAATAAACAGTGGAAGTGTGTTCTTGTGTCATGGAAAACAATGAGCACACACTTCTTTTTCCCAAGACTATGGAGTAATGGTAGGTGGTTTATTACTTTCTGAGCTGACGAGTAGTTTCATCAATTGAATTCCATTGTACATTTCTTTGACCAACATCAAGAGGCTCAGAAGATGATTCATCCACCGAGTGGCATTATAACAAAGGGGTCGAAACAGAAGCTTTGAGGGTATAGGAATTACAAAGGGCAAAACCTTCACTGGAAAGGAAATGCATATATTGCATTTTCATAATGTGTTCCTTCTTTTGGGGTGAAAACTATGGATATGGTGGGAGCTCCTGTTAGGTTTTGTCTCTGAGCAGTTAATGATGCCTGTGTAAGTTTAAAACCCCCAGGATACGTGAAGTATACCAGGCTTCCTAATTTTCCCAAGATGCGTTTTAAAGGTCTCATTGATTAAGTACACTTCCAGTTGTTAAATCGTGGTCCCGTCTTGGCAAATGTATTCACTCCATCATCCCCCGTGTAAAATCGTGTGTCAACTTTCAGAGGCTCTGCTCACTTTGACTAAAGAAAAAAACAGAAAATCAAACAGAAAATTTCTCAGATCTTATATGTCAAGTTTCTTTTCACAACCAGAAGGAACATGGGAGTGGCGGCGGAAAACAGGCAGGGAGCTTCTCCCGTGTTGACATAAAATGCAGATGGAAAAACTGCATGCCCTCAAAGCTTTGTGGGATACCCTCCGAGCCCTAAGAGAGAAGCAAAGTCAGGTGCAGTCCTATATATCTGCCATTTTGGGATTTTATGTACGCAAAGACAATACAATGGGGTATTCTCTACTTTCACAAAGCAAACATCACATTTAAATGTGAAATATTTGTGAGGATGACAACTTATCTGTTTGCTCATTAGACATGGATGTTGTCCTATAATATAAAATGACATAACATGTCAATGGTGGGATTTGAGAGTTATTGTCTTACATGTTTGTATGCTGTCAAGACATTTACCCAGTCTTCTCTAAAAGTTGGAAAGATCATTTACATTCTCATGGAAGACAGCAAGGTTGTCAGTTTTCGCCCACTTAGTTCTTCTCCTTTGCTACGAGCCAGACGGTGGGTTGAATCCCATAATACCCCAGTGTGTGCGTGAGATCCCTCTCCAGACACTGTACCTGCATAAGATGCTGCACTGCAGCTGCTATCCCATCATGCAGCTCTGTCTCTATTCCTCCCTCCCACAATCCCTTTCCAGCTCTATCAAAGGAGGGTTAGAGATTTAGTTTGAGCTGTTACATTTAATTCATTGCAATGTGTCATGTCATATTCCAATATTTAGTTATTTTGTGACAGGAAAAATGATTGCGTTTGATTCAGTTCAGTATGGCATGTGTGTGTTTAAATGTCATGTTGATGATGGAATGTCATGTGGCAGAAATACCTCCAGTTAAACCAACAACCCCTAAATATATCCTCAAATATAAATTGTAAGCCAGTTAACACGGAATTCATGACTCTTTCTAGGGTATGCACTTTCTAATCAATTAACCTTGGGAGGGTAATTATTAAAAGTCCCTTGACAAACTGGCACTCCCTGTTTCCATCAATGTTACTTTATTTTTTTCTCTCCATAAAAGATTTGTCAGTTATTCAATCGTTGCTTAATAACTTGAGGACAACTGCAAGTTAGTGTTACCTTGGACAAGCTTTTTTATAGGCCCCCGTCAGTGTTTTACAATTCTAGATTATATCACCGGATTATCATCACTTATACATTAATATTTAAGTAGCATTCCACTTTTGTAATTCATCAAAATGGGTCTAATTTCAATTAGTGTATATACAGTTGGTTTGCTCCCTGTATTTCTGTAATACTCACATATACTGTATACTCTTACAAAGACATTGCTGACCATTTTAGAGACTAAAGTGGAAGAGATACTTTAAAACAGAACAGTGACAACAGAACAGTGACAACACTGATGTGTTGTCACCATAACAACTAACAACAATCCCCATTTTCTTTTGTCCTAGTCAAATGACGACGGAAAACCGTTCAATGTCCATATCTATTCAACTTCCTGTGTGCCAAGCAGAAGAAGTAGAAGAACGACGGCAATCAACTAGGAAACCTGAAAACGCGAATGACCTTATGTAGAGCCAGTGTTGGATTTGTCAGTTCTGGGCAATGCAAACATGGTGGCTCAGTAAGGAGGACCTCTCAGTGTGTAGATATGATGGGCTCATTCTAAGGTAACTAAAAGATGTGCTTACGCGATTAAACACGAAAGAAAAATTACGTATTTATATTAGATTAGATTTCAGCCAATCATAAAATACTACACATTGTTCCATGAAAATCCATCCCTATACGCTTCTTTATATTAGTTGTCTTTCTGCTCATCCTGTTGCTGGTGATGTGATGATGTTGATGTGAGGCTGCTTGGCCTCAGGCTCTGTTGACCTGATGCCAGATAATAACAGGGGTTCGAATGGCACTTGTTTACTGTCAACTCCCAACTTAAATTGGTGTGTTCTGGCTTTGTCTCCACGAATGTAGTGTGCATCTGTGTGTGCATATGTGTGTGTGTGTGTGTGTGTGTGTGTGTGTGTGTGTGTGTGTGTGTGTGTGTGCGTACACAAGCACGTGTGTGTTACTGTGTTACAGGTGGCCGCCCAGTAGGTGGGAAAATGCAGGAAGTCTGCTTGTCTGTGTCCACATGTATCAGACGCAGCATGTTTTTCCTTTTCAGAGGCGAGGTATCCTGTGTGTATATGTGTGTGCGTCCTCACATGTGCGTGTGTGTGTGTGCATGTCGCCGATCACACTGGGCGGCTGACTTCCAGGAACCCCTGCAGCAAAAACAGGCACTGTGTGTTTCCTGCTCTCACGCACCGTTATCGCAGGACACACACACACACAAAACACACACACACACACACACACAGATCACTGCCCTATTCTCTTTTCCCTTGCAGGTTTCCTCAACGCCTATCCTTGTGCCTCCGGCCGTCAAGATGTTTCACTGTGATTGCCATGAGAGAACTTGCTCTCCGGGAACAAGCCAGAGGACACAAATAGGCGAGGAGTGACGGCATCCTCACAGCCACGCTGCTTTTTCTGACCCCGTTAGGTTGTTCAGTTTGAGTGGGCACATTACCTCTGCACCTTTCTCATGCCTGACTCGTCTTTTCTCAAAGATGTATTCACCACAAGCTTCCCTTCATCCTTCGTTTCATTAAGAGCCACGTCGTATTTTCTTTTTCTGTTTTCTTATCGTTCAATACTGCCTCCCTCCTTTTCCATCCCTTAACTTCTTTCCCTAAATCTATTCACACATCCTGCGTAGCCCACTGCCATTGTCATAAATTGACAAAAGGACCCAGACTGGAAAATGGAAGCAGAGCACCGAGTCCTTGCTCTGCACTTGTGAGAGTGCTAGAGACAGTATCTATCTACATTCCCCTTGAGAACACAATAAAACTCATCGCAGAAGCAGCGAGACATGGGAGAGATGAAAGAGAGAGAACGATGAGGTGAAAAAAAGAGAAATGCACAATGGCACTGTTGCAAACAATTGCCATTAATGGCATCATCTTTTCCCCACAGAGATTGCGTTGAGGGAACATAAGCTCTGTGTCGATGGTGTGCTTATAATCCACTGAATGTTTTACATACACTATGTTACTAAAGTGGAGGAAGTTACTTTTGTGATAACGATGCACTGGACGAAGTGCATGACAGTTGAAAGATATGTCGGCAGTAAATACACACAAGTGTTTTTCACGTGTATCCTTTGTGTTTCCCAGGAACTAGAGACCGGGTAGAAGTAGCAGTCTGAACACAGACCGGAGGAAAATTTGTCAACTTTAGTCGTTTAGTCGCTTATTTAGTTTCAGCCAAAATGCCTATAAGTAAATGAGCAATAGAATACAGCCAAATCTTTTAATTTCTGAGATGCTATGAACGGGCTTTGGTGCATGCCTTGTTCAACCATGCAGTTCAAGTGGACCGGTTGTTATCACCGAGTTGTAAACGTAGCTTCTGCTCTGTGCTTTCACGGCTCTGCGGGCGAGATGACTTCCAGATGGTCTGGTGAAAGTGTTTGCCTTAGGTTACTGCAGGCCAGCCTGCCTGGACCTTTTTCAGCTGAGGGAGAGATAGAGATGTGTGTGTGTGTGTGTGTGTGTGTGTGTGTGTGTGTGTGTGTGTGTGTGTGTGTGTGTGTGTGTGTGTGTGTGTGTGTGTGTGTGTGTGTGTGTGTGTGTGCGTGCGTGTGCGTGTGTGTGGGCAGACCCAACTTTCTTTGCACACACACACACCAATCAACTAGCTCTAAACTGGCTGGTTCTCGTCCATCACACTCCACTGCTGGCTGTGCTAGTTGTTCTTTAAAGCGGGGTCCAAGGATCGTTCGGGGCCCCTGAGGACACTCCAGGGGGTCCCAAGCAAAACTAAATAAATAACCTTGTTCATGTATGTAGTTAAATGTGTAGGCATACATATTTGGATATAATAATACATTACTACCGAAAGTAAACAGAGATGTAAAGGTTATCTTTGTTTCCCTCAAAAAGTAATTTCAGTGTAATTGATTGTGCTCATGAACTAGACGTAAATGCAACTTCCTAAAGAGAATAATGTCCCCAATTTAGTGCAAATTTGAACTAGATTTCCGGGAAATGTCCCGAAAATTTTAATTTGTGCACGATTTCATCCTCTGATCGGGATCGGCAAGCTGAGATTGATTTGGAGATGACAGATTGAGGTTGCTATAACATTACTGTTTTTCTCTGCATATAAGTATTTCCCAAGAAGGGAGCGATGCTTTAGTGATGACAAAATCTCGGTGTCATGTGTTTTGTTTCTCAGTCAAAAATAAAAACTTTGAGGTTGTTTTTTGTGTGGCATTTTTTGACAGAAAGAGAAATTGTGTCCATTGGAATTGCATTGGGATTTGATTTAATTGAAGCCAGTATGGACACAGAGGAGACATTTACCGAGGTATGATGCAGACAGAACAGAACACTGTGATGTTTTCCTTCAATTATCGACTAACTTTCTGCGTCCTTGTGTAAACAAAAAACCTCGGGGTGATCTCCCTGAGCCCTTGACGTGAAGAAGCTTTGGTGGCCGCTGGTACAGTAGAAAACACTTCGACTTGATATGACCCCGCTTTTTCCAACCTGTTTTAGGACACACAGATGCTGCTGCCCAGTCGCCGCCTCCCCCTCCTCAGCAGCGCCTCGGCACCGCCCACCGCCACCTGGCTCTGCTGCGCACCGCCGACTGGAGGCAGAGTGCTGCTACTCCTCTTCCCCACGCCAACGGAGAAGCAGAAAACAAGAAGCCCCTTTGACCGAGGGTGTGTGCATGAATTTCTCTCATATGTAAAAAAAAAAAAAAAATAAACAAAAAACGATTTCTACGATCTCGACCGACTCGACGTTTAAAAGGATTTTAGAGGAAAGTGCGAAAGACGGATAGGAAACCAGACGGGTGCCCTGCGCACTGCTGCATTCTCCCTCTCCATCTCTGTTTCATCTCTCCTCCTTCTCTGTATCTGCGCTTTTACAAGACTCCCGGTTTCTTCCATCCTGCCTATCCCCAGTGACTGATCACTTGTACCCAGTGAGCTTCCCTTCTTCTTTTGTCGGAGTTTGAACCACATTCTGAGCTGCTGGAAGTCTACCGCTTGAGCCCTTGAGAGCTGGCTGGACTCTGTAGCTTTTCTCTCCGATACAAGCGGATCATCGAGGGGACCTTGCGCGGAGTCAAAAGGACTGGAAATTATTTAGCCCTCACATCAACGTACCGCATGGTGGGAATTTCTGCCTCTTTTCAGTGTAAGTGGCCGCTCTCTTGCTGTTGTGATTTGTTTCATTTATTACGCCTTGAATGAGCATTTTGAGCTCTCATATCCGCGTGTGCACCAAATTAAGAAGATAAAAACATGAAATAGCTGCTGGTCCACTGTATAATTTTACATTTATGATTTGTTTCATTTGTTTTAATGTTAGGGGTGCACACGCTGTTGTGCTCCAGTGGTAGACGTGGACTTATGTGTGTAAAAACACAACATATGTCGGCCTATAATGACATAGCTTTTTGTATTTATTTGTATTGTTATGTTCATTGTCTGAGATGAACTGCTATGACAAATGTATTGCAGGAGCGAACAAAGCGTGTCTGTGCTATGGGAGAAGCAGGCTTAGCAATGAAAATAGTTGTTTTATTAGTTGAGAAATTGAAGTTGAAGAGCTAGATCCTAACATTACACAAGTGACTCATTTAAATATACACTTTAGGAAACAAGTTAATTGTTGCGTTATTAGAAGAATAAATAGCCTTCCTTTCAATCCTTTCCCTGAATTATTGGTTCAGTTTGTTTAGTGGACTCGCAGCTGCCCCTGCGTGTCTCCATGAAAATCGGATATCAATTCATGAGCTTGAACCTATGGAGAGTTGCTCTCGGGCAACAGGCAATCACGGATCACGTTTGGTGACTCGCTTTCGATCTGCCTATCATAGCAAAGTGAATATCATCTGATAATCCCCAGAAAGCATGGGCACTAAAACGTGTGTTTTACAGCGGGGCGTGCATCGCCACTCCTCAGCACGGGATAGACAATAATGTGCCACGAAGTGCTGAGAGCATGCATGTTTATCAAAAAATAAAACACAAGCTGAAATTCACAGATTTGACTGACTGAATAGAATATTCCTATTGAATGAAAATGGTAAACTATTTACTAAATAAGACACATTGTCATTAGTGACATGATTCTGTTCAAAGACATTGTGGTAAGATACTTAGATGCAGCGACTTTGCATCCCTGTGCTCAGTGAGGAGCTTCTCTCTCTCTCTCTCTCTCTCTCTCTCTCTCTCTCTCTCTCTCTCTCTCTCTCTCTCTCTCTCTCTCTCTCTCTCTCTCTCTATGCTCTCACAGAGACACTTTGCATTTCAGAGTTTGCATTTGAAAACATCCTCCGGAGCTCCGCCACTGACTATCACAAGCTCAAATCCATATGAAGTTTCCATCTTCACCCGCTGCCACATAACCGAAAAGCGCAAAGAAAAATAAAGCTTCTCTTTTTTTTTTTATGGAGTGGCGAACGGGTGAAATGAAAGTGTTCGGGCTATATTTTACTCCAGTGGGAATGTGTTCCCCCCGACTGAGGAGAGAGCAGACATGCGGGTTGGGGAAGGAGACGGCTGGGGCTCGACATGCTGTCGATGCCCGCCTGTTCTCACGGCTCGGATTAGAGAGGGAGGAAAATATCTCCTGTAAACCCACAGGGCTTTGGGCATTTTTTACGCATGCCGATCAGTCCCATGCAAAGCTTTGTAGGCATCCGAGAGAGTGATTGTTAACTCCTCCAAAAAGCGTGACCCACTGCAGATGTAGCCTTCGCACAGTTACATATAGATACAACGGATACGTGTTTATGAGCAGTTGCATTGAGGTCAGACACTTTTCTCATGTCTTCTGTGAATCCATCACACTAGACTTGCATTGGGTTGTCATGATGATTTAGCCTTATAGAGTTAGTATAGCCTATTTAAGTGATCCAAATGGAGATGCAATATTTGGAGTTTTTAATTATCAGTATTAGCTATCATTATTTACTGCAGTGGTCATTCTATTTTAATTGGTTAACCTGACCCTCATTTATTGTGTCATCCATTGTTGTTTTCTATTCTGTGACCACTGGGACTTCCATTAAAGTGGTGACTTGACTGAAAAGACCATTACCTGGAGTGTGTGTGTTTACAGAGATAAAGTGTGAGAGAGAGAGAGAGAGAGAGAGAGAGAGAGAGAGAGAGAGAGAGAGAGAGAGAGAGAGACAGAGGGACAGAAGGAGTAAATGAAAGGTAAACAGGGCTGGTGATGAGGGGAGAGTAAATGATAAGTGCTGTTTGCAGGTTATCCCTGTGTTTGTGTGTGCATTTGGTTGCACGTGTGTGTGTGTGTGTGTGTGTGTGTGTGTGTGTGTGTGTGTGTGTGTGTGTGTGTGTGTGTGGCTGTGTTGCTGCATCGTCCGTGCTAGCTGTATAAACAGACTTGTATTAACGTTAGCTGCTAACTCTCAGTGGTCCAGGCTCTGCAGCATCAGCGAGCACTTCCAGAGGCCATCTGTCCAGCCACCAGCCTGCCTCACACCTGTTCCCCCGCCCTCCCTCTTCCACCCAGCTCTCAGGCTGTAGGGTCAAATGCATCAGACCGCCACTCACAGAAACAGACGTGGCCTTGCAAAAAGGATGGCAGCCATTTTATTATCACCTTCATACACACACTTAAACACTGGCGCACACAAGCACAGAAACACGGGTATACATGTTTGGCAAGTTGAAAAAGAATGTCGTCTTTTTTCTTTCAGTGCGTTTTGATGCAAAGAGCTAATAGCTTGTAGTGTATGATACATTCAAACACCGCTTTTAGATCGCAGCCTCAAACAATAAATTACTGTTATTTTAGAGAGAAAACACGGATTTCTCTTTTGGCACAGAATCATATCGAGGCTCCAGCTCTGTGATGTGATTACAAAGCACTTCTTTTAAGTATGACACGCAGACGTTTGGATGCGGTCCAGGTTTGTGGTGAATAAGTGATGATGACTCAACATAGTTAATATGCCGGCTACATTGTGAAGCCCCCTTGTGTTTTTCTGTATTAGCAGTAAGGCACTACTTTCTCAAAGCTATGTTGATGCAAATACTCTTCCACCAAAAGACATAGGCTTTGTTTTGAATGATGCCCAGAAAAATTGCATCGCCTTTATTCAAGGTGGTTGAGTTGCAAAATAATCAGCTAAACACAGCTCTTGTTGTTGGTTTTGTCGAGCATACAGAAGCAAACACGAGCTACGTTATTCATGGGCTGGCGACATATGATATAAATGCTGTCAAGAGTAAGACAGGTTGGTTGTTGTTTGGTTGTTGCGTATACTTGGAATAAGTGAGCTTTCATGGTGCTCAGTTGGCTAATATATCGGAATATCATGTCACTGCAATGTCCTGGAGTTCAATGTGGTTTCAATCAAGGTTTGTTTGACATGTCACTCAAGGAAAAACAAGAAAACATATATTATCCATCTTTCCTTACTTCTGTTATTGCATGGTGTATAAAGATGGTTGACTGGATGAAGATGGTTGAGCTTTTTGAAACAGGCACAGGTTTCATTTGAAGCAGCCATGCAATCAGGGGACAAATGTCAGCAGTCAAATTGGATACTAAAACCACTGTTCCATGCACTCCTTCAAGATGTATAGATCTGCTCTGATTATTCAGAGCCATCTCTTACCAAGTCCCAGAGTGAATTATGGAGAGAGTCGATGTGTATGTGTGTGAGCATGCACCTACACACACACACCCTTGTAGATCAATAGGCCCATTGATGGTTATCAGCGAGAGGGCAGTTCTCTTCACTGCTTATTGAATTTCATCACCCATGAAAGAGCAGCAGCGGTATAAAACGACTCGCATATGTGTGGGTCTGTATATGGATTTGTGTGCAGGTGTGTGTGTGTGTGTATGTATGTGTGTGTGTGTGTGTGTGTGTGTGTGTGTGTGTGTGTGTGTGTGTGTGTGTGTGTGTGTGTGTGTGTGTGTGTGTGTGCTCGCTCTCTGGCTCTCACAAAAGCAAGAGGTCTATGTTTTATTGTAGTTGTGAGTTGGCCTTTACAGGGGCTTATTTAATGTCAAAGTCAACAATGATCACTACAAACTGATTTTATTGGCTTTGTTCGTGTTTTTACTCCAGATAACGCGAGACTTATAGAGCAAGTGAAGAAGACGCCAATAGGGCAGAGTCTGACGATTCATCATGTTTCAAGGACACAGATAATTCTTCACAGGTTTTTGCACTTCAAGCCATCCAGGAAACAAATGGGAAATCATCTTTATAATCAGTTCCAAATCCAACGTTGACCTTTCCTTTCCTTAACTGTCGTAAAAACAGTAATATACAGTAGAGACAGCTGTAGTAGTAATTCTAAATACAGACGGTCGACTGCATCTACATTATAGTTCAGGGTTCTTGGACTAAAACACACTGATAGACATGTGCAGGACAACATAAACACACACATACGGCTCTATATAGACTAGGATTGAGTTGTTAATTAACTTCACTTTCTCAAACTGTATCGCACACAGGCAGACCGCAACACACACACACACACACACACACACACACACACACACACACACACACACACACACACACACACACACACACACACACACACACACACACACAGAATCTCTCTTAGGCTCCTTCTCATGATGTCCCTCACGCTCTCTCTCTCTCTCTCTCCCACTGTTTATTTTCCTGTCTCCATCTGGAGTCGGCTGATATTGTAATCGCCCTAATGCACATTGCCTTCCGCTCACACACACGCATACACACACACACACACACATACACACACACACACACACACACACACTCACACACATACATACAATGTGCCATCCTGACAAGCCCCTTTTCTTATTCCAAAAGATAAGCCACTGGATGTGATTCTGTGACTGTGTGTGTGCGAGTGTAAGTGCACATGCAGGTGTCTATACAGTGTGTCTAATGAATACAAAGGGACACACACAAACGTGTGTTTCTCCCTGCACTCCGGCAAAGGTAACGATATTGAATGGGCACTTCTCAGTGATGCGGAGCGGCGATAATGTGGCTGAGTGAAGATGTTCCCCATTATCTCTCACCTCTTCAATATTCACCTGTCACACAATTTACATTTAAAATGTAGTAGTAGAAGTGTGTGTGTGTGTGTGTGTGTATGTGTGTGTGTGTGTCTGTGTTTTTGCATCTCTTTTGTGACTGTCGTATGAAAAGGAAAAGGGTGTACATGTGTGGGCACATGTGGAAAGAGATTACCGCGCTGCCATCTCTAATAGCTTTTGTTTTGTGATTCAGGAGAGGTTTGGGTTGGTGGTGGTGGGAGCGTGCGCATACACACGCGCTCACACACACGCTCACACAAATGCCGAGGACACACAGACAGGTTTGATTGATGGCGAGTATGAGCTGTGAAACTGTGCGATTAGGAGCCTTTTTTTCTCCCTATAGTTCACGAGAGGACAATTGTTGAAGAATGGACCGGCTTGCTTTGCTGTCAGTCCATAAAACCTGACCATAAAAGTCCTTTCGGCCCCCGGTGTGTGTGTGTGTGTGTGTGTGTGTGTGTGTGTGTGTGTGTGTGTGTGTGTGTGTGTGTGTGTGTGTGTGTGTGTGTGTGTGTGTGTGTGTGTGTGTGTGTGAGGAAGGGAGGTGGAGGGCTAAGCGCAGACAGACAGCTCTTAAAACAAACAAAAAACAGGCAGGCAGAAAATCTGACAAATTGACAAAAAAGAGACAAAGAAAGAGGAAGAGGAAGAGAAAGAGGGAGCATCAGGGGAGAAACCTCACTTCAGCCCCGTCATGCTTTAGCGCTTTTAATCACCTCAACTGAGGTTGCTTCCTCCATAAAAATTCTACATTGTTAACGTTGACCTGCATGAGCATGTGAAAATAATTCTCTTTCAACCCTTCTGTTACTGTTTTAAAAGGACATAATTTACGATCGCCGTCCCTGCTTATCAGCTTGGATGCCCCTCATATTTGATTTACAGCTCGGTTCTCTCTCATTAATTTTGATGTATGGATTTGGACGATACACTTCATGAAAAGGGCAGTCGCCGGAGTGTAGGCCCGACTAGCCTGGTAAAAAGAAGTGTAATTAAGACCAGCAGACGGGGGGGAGAGAGAAAGAGAGAAGTGCAGATCAATAAATGCAGACAGTGGACCCTCGGTTTTTTTCCCTCTGACTATTGACGTATTCAGTCAATTACAGCCAGAGAGAGAGAAGACGGAGGGGTGGTGATGGTGTGTGTGTGTGTGTGTGTGTGTGTGTGTGTGTGTGTGTGTGTGTGTTTGCATGGGCGCATGCGTCTGCTGACATATTGTGAATGTCTGAACCCATATGTGTGGCAGCACATGTGTGTATGTGTGAGGAGAAGCAAACAGCCAATACACATCTGCATTTAAGATGTGTTTCTTTAATAACCGTAATAAAATGCAGTCGACAACTGCAGAGCAGACCGAACCATGTTGTTTTAAGACTTCCAGTTGCTGCAAGTCTTTTATCTACCATCAGCAGCAGACAGACACAACTAAATCATTGTTTCCTCTACTTGCTGGTTAAAATCACACCACTGCAGTCAAATAATGAGGCTCTTTTCTTTTTGTGGTTGAATTTGACTTGCATGATGGGTATTGTAGGAAGAGAGGGCTTCCAGCTGTTGTCAGTTAGTGTCACAGACAAACAGGGAGAGGGGACAATGGGACAAAGGCCACTCGCTCCCTCTGATTGTCTTGTTGTCAAACCGACAGCAGGTGCCTCAAATGATAAACGCAGAGTGTCAATTATTTCGAGGAAGGGCCATTTTGGAAATTGGTTCAAAGAGAGAGAGGCACAGGAGACAGTGGGGGTTACATAAAGAAATGAAAGGAGCTGGGCCATTTTCCCCAAATGGGGACAAGTAAAAGCCCTATTTTGTTTAACTTCTAGTGCATCCTGTCTCTAGTATTTCCCGCCCCACATCCACATCCAACCTTCAATAGCCTGAATTGTTGCTCGCCACCCCGCTAAGTGTTTGTATGCTCACAGTCGATAAAATCTTCGGCAGGAACAAAATTACAGTCCATTTTATCGCAACAAAATGATATTTGATGGCATTTCTACCTCAAAAAATAAGAAGATTATGTTCAGAATAATCACACTTACTGTTTACTTTCTCCAAGGGGATAACAAAAAGTCCTGGTTTTCTGTCTGAAGGTGGTGGTTAAGTAAAGAAAGGGGGAGTCGTGAGGATTAGGTGTGAGGCTGCAGCTGTGTATCAATGAATTGATAGAGATCTATCTATATTTCTATCTATCTATCCATATATCTATCTATCTTTCCAACTTTCCATCTATCCATCTATATATCCATTGATCTATATATCTATATATCTATAAATCAATTTATCTATCTATCTATCTATCTATCTATCTATCTATCTATCTATCTATCTATCTATCTATCTATCTATCTATCTATCTATCTATCTATCTATCTATCTACACATATATTTGTCTGTATCTGTTCCTGTAGTGTCATCTGATATACATTCATGACCCCAGCTGCTCTTATGGATTGGCGATTGACAGCCCTTTCATCAAAGCATCTGTTCCTCCCCTCTGTCGTACTCTCACCATATGGACATGTCATCCTCAGCTGCGCGTTTCATAGTAGCGTAGATTATGTGTCTCCATGGTAACCAAACTCCACTCTTTAGAAATATGATATGAATTATGTTTTTGGCCCCACATGTGCAGGATGTCTGCACACACAAAGCGGTGTCTGCATTGCAATGTACCTTGACATTTATAGTGTTGCATATCGAGTTAGTCGGCGTGATACTGGACTCATGCAGATTTGGGCTCATACTGCGGAACTCTCTGAAGTTTTATGGCTCCTGCAGTGTACGGACATGTTGTCTTCTCTGCGCGATAAAGCCATTTGTGGAATCTCAGATTTTTTCCAGGATATAACCAGTTCCAGATTGCGGCAAAACTCTTGAGTCTTGGTAACACTGAGAGAACGTGCAGAGCAGAGGAGGGAGAAGGGCTCTCACGGAGCAATAAAAATCCAGGAGAGAGCATAAATCCATCTCCCCTTGTAAGGTCCGAAATTTCTTTGCAGATGTTTCAAGATGTTTGGCCAGAGTGACGGTAATTTCTTGCACATCTGTCTTCCCTCCTCCCCCTATGTCTTTTGTGTCAACATCTGGTTTTCGGTGAGGCAGAGAAACAAGTATCCTTTATAAGCCAAGGGTTCCCAGTTCCCCCTCTGCTTGTGCTATTAACTTATCCTCAACTACTGCTCTCTCTCTCTGTGCACACATACTCACATATGCTAACTATTAGAAAGTCATACCATTCAGAAAATGTAATAACTTTCACTGAGAGGGGGGGAGATAAAGTATTTTGGCTTTTTTTGTTCTCTCTTCACTTTTTCCATGACTGCAAAGAATTTTGGTTTCTGGTTTTTATGCTTCCCTTGTGAAAGGACACATTATTGCTTATAGTTGTTCGTTTGGGGATGCTTTAGTGAGAGGAAAGCCCCTTCCCCTGAAGCGTTTGAGTGGGACCCTTGGGTCTCTGTCTGCACCTCTACTACCCATTTAGGAATGAAGAGAATAGAATCACGGACCCATCCAATAACTTAACAAGAAGACATGAATTGACACAAACATTTTGCTGCACACTTAAGCAGTACAGCAAAATTAAGATCTCAATTTGCTATTTCCTCTTTGGCAATATTAAATTGTCCACATAATAATTCACAGCTGCGCTTATTGTTTCGCAGCTGCAACGTTATGTTTCCGAATTAAACCACCTCACACACAGAGCTGAACTGCACGTAGTACAGTATGTAGACACACATACACACACACACACACACACACACACACACACACACACACACACACACACACACACACAGTAATCTACAAACAGACACACAGGTGTGCACTCTCTCACATGCTCACAGACAGTAAGAAATTGAATATGTCGACAAAGACAAGCAGCTCAGTATGGTAAGGTTATCAATCTGAAAGCATGCAGAGTGTGCTTTGAGTGTGTCATGTTAGGTGGTGTGTTTTTGTCAAGGTGAACAGTGTCGTGTGAACAGACCTGAATACGCATACACACATACTGCAAGTTCAAAAATACTAATTTTTGATTCAGTTTCTTGAATGCACAAACATGCACACACTCATTCCACCACATACCCATATATTCTACGTTTGTCATTCAGCCGCTTAAAGGCATGCTGAGTTACCGGCAATTATGTTCCATTAAATCAGGGGTGTTATTGTAACACAACACCAGTTCATCGAAGTGACAGGTTTCCCTTAACATATAGTTTTGGTTAAGGTTAGCAACATAATTCAGATCAGGTGACATAAATACAAGTTAGAATTGTATTGTTAGGTTGCAAACAGCTACAACAGATTTGGAGACAAACCTCTTAAATTCACACGAGCAGGGTCTGTATTTAGATACAACAAGTCTTTGGTTTTGCTACTTTGCCTGAGGCTACGAGACAAGAAAAACATGCAGCCACATGCGGCAGATGCCCCTAACTGCCAAAGACGCTGATGCATTAGTCGTGCAACGCCCCGGGCCTTTGCCTGATAGGACAATAACAAGACCAAGTCACTAGCTGATCAAGGGTGGACAACACACACACACACACACACACACACACACACACACGTTCAAGCACGTGTGTGTTTATCCTGATCCAATGTTTGTTTACCATTACCATTGAAAAGGAATTACACTGAATACACTGTTGGTTTAAATAATTCATGATAATTTAATAATCAAGAAATTAGTTTAGCATTAGATAGCCTGTGTCTACTATATATTTGACGTAATGCTTCAGAGTTTAGGTACCAGTGCTCAGTTAGACCAGTGTGGGAACAATCAAAAATGGGACTCTTGTGTTTTGGAATAAAAGCCAGCTTATTAAAGCATGTGCGTGAGGTCTATGTGTTTGTGGCTCTGATATAAGCCTGCTTGCCTTTGCCAATTGGAGAACAAGACCCTGGAAATTGGGGAAATTGGGGAAAGTGGGAAACGGAGAAAATCAAGTGGGGCACATTTGTGAGTGACTCTAAACCGCTGGAGACGGCTGCCAGAAGCCACCGAGTCAAGCGGAGGGAGAGATGGAGAGAGAGAGAGAAAGAGAGAGAGAGAGAAATATCCCGAACAAGATGGTCAACAACCTTCACGAGTTTCCAAATTGTTGAGCCTGGATACAAGCTTCAGCTTACAGACTTCTAATGTGTTTTTGAGATTCTCTGTCTCTCCTTTAGACAGCCATTAATGCTAAACTGCCTCTACGTTGGAAGCATTTCCGCATTTGAGGAAAAATAACATACGGAATCTGTCAACCTATATTTAACTTGTCCATGTGAAGGAGTTCACATAGCCAGTCGTAACCACAGCTACATGCGAGCCACATTATACACTTTATATAGCTGCTCTATTGTATTAGAAAATTATAGTACAACTGGGGATTAAGAAGTTGTGGAAAAATACTGTATTTATGGTATGTGGAAGAAAGTTTGTAACAGCCTGCAGCTAAAAAAAAGCGTCTTTGCTTTTCAGATGATGTGAGGCTGCCTCATTTTGTGAGATAGATGGAGACATACAGTTGTTGATAAGTGAGGAAAGATAAACCAGCGTATGCACACTGGAGTCACTTTAAATATAGTCTTCTTACATCCAACGTGCGAGTGTTTTCATTCACACCCTGCAAATTAAGTCAGGATGTGCATTTGAATGTTGAGGAAAATTACATCATCAAGAACACAAATTCACAGATCCTAATAAAATAATTAATTTAAAAGGTGCTTTAAGAGGTACTCAAGGTATATGCACACTCTGACATCCTTCCATCTCTCAAAAAGCATAAATTGTGATACTGCTGAGTTCGGAAAGGTTGTACAGTGTCTCTCTCTCTCTAGCGTCTCAGAACGGCAGTAATGGTGCACTTGTGCCAGAGGAAGAAGCAAGGACATAATGTTTCATTTTACAAGCCAGACACAGGGCCAAAGCACAAAAAAAGAGATGCTGTACTTACTGCCGATGTGTTCAATCGATCGTAATACGGGAGTCACAGATGTATACGTTGAGTTAGTGGTCACTTTATTTGTGGTCCCTTCCTGTCACAACTACACTGAAAGAAAATCTACCTTCCTGCTCTATTGGCCTTTTTATTTCCTTTCTGCCGTCTTCCATTGTCTCTTTTTCCCTGTCTTGTATATATGTATATGTGTGTGCATGTGAGTAAGTAAGTATAGCTTTATTTAGCACTTTTTAAAATACACAGTTACAGTTTGACAGACGGGATAACACATGTGCTCCTCTTGTTGTCATGGAAACAGTGGCGACCGAGTGTGCGTGTGTGTGTGTCTGCGTGTGTGTTTCACCCCCAAGACCCCAAAAATAGTGTGCATATTCAGTCAGGAGGATTAGGACCACATTCAGACTTCCCTCTTGTTCTCACTTAATTCACGCCTTCCACTTTTTAATGTTTGTCTCAATGACTAACTGCCATCAGGAATTTCAGGGTCCACGGCCGCTCTGGTTTGACTCACTGTTTGATGCCCCAGACCATGTCTGAAGAAGCAAGATAGGACAGTCTGCTTACCCAGGGAAGCAGGCAGGACAGTGGGGTCAGGCCCAAGGTCATCACCACCCTCGTCCTCCGTCAACTATCCTCCATCCACCTTCAATCCAACAACTACATGTTCCAACTTTTATTACCTGAAAACAAGCAAAAACATCCTGGCTCAACCTGGCTGAGTATAATGTGCGTGCGTGAGTGCAAGTTTGTTTTTGCATGAGAACAAGACGTTTATCGGAACACTGCAATACTGACTGTGATATGGGCACACACACACACACACACACACACACACACACACGCACACACACACACACACACACAAACGTTGTCCCCCTCACACACATCCTGACCCCGACCAGCCAACCATCCTCACCCCTCTCTTCTCCATTGCTCTCGAGGCTCCCATCCTCCTCCCCCCGCTTCCAGATTCCCCTTCTGGTTCCCTTTCTGGTTCCTGACCACCGAGGCTATCTCTGGATGGCCGGCGGTTCCTCTCATTCTGCCGGCCCATTGTGTGGTGAGTTGGGCTGGGCCCTGGGCCCCGGGGGCCGGGAGGGGAGCCAGGAATGATCTGGTTCCTGTTGCTGTAGTTAAAGGAACTGTAGCACATTTCCATTAGTCCATCATAACTCCTGTGAAACAGATTTGTTTGTGCAATTTTTTTGGTGGAAAC